>NC_135177.1:33713059-33870559 GCF_041146795.1 Maylandia zebra
ATATAAAGACCCTGCAATATTAGAAACCTCCAGCAGAACCATCCTCAGGCAAGGGCAGCAATCTCCATCAGCTGGTTTTGGACAGAAGACAGAAAACAGGAAGAGCACAGAAAGCAAACAGGAAATCACTGGCTCTGGCATTCCTGTGAAGACCTACAGGAGTTAGCTGGTATGAGTGATCCCTGGTGCCCCTGAACTCCAGAGTAGGAAAAGATGGATGGATTCAGTTTAATTTCAGGATAAATGCTGTGGCTACAGTGCTGTGTTTTGTTTTGAAAATTCTAAGCTATTTAATCTGCTGTCTTTGATTAATGCCCCAGGCTCGTTTTTCCCCACAGTAACCAAAAACACAGTTTTATGAAATAATGATTATGGGAAATTCTGGTGTTTCTATGTTAATAAACATTGAAGATGATGTTTAAAGGGTGGCTTTTATGCTCATTGTCAATGCTGCATTTTTTATTTTTCGACTGAAAATGAGGAAAAGTAGAATATGTCCACTCTAAAGAACAAATAGAGACTAGTTGAAATATTTCCGGCTCCAGCTTGCCCTCCAGATTTGCACTTTTATGTGAGACAAACGAGCAGTGGAATCAAAAAGTTCAACACCCTATAAAAAAGCAAACACTGTGTCTGATTAAAAATTGGCAAATCACTCCTCAAGTTTGTCTCTTGGGGCACCGCTGCAACACTTCCAGCACTGCTACTCTGTGAAAGTCCCTCTGTCGCTCTGAATGCTTGCACTCACATCTGTTTGAATTAGATCAGAAAATGGAGATCGCTGAACTTGAAGCAGACAAAGTTGCAGACAAATGTGGCATGTAGGGTTGGTTGTGAGCGAAAGTCGTGTTTGTGTCTTTTCAAAGTGTTGTGAGGGGCACAGTTCAAGTCGTTTGCGGCCACAACGCTTTCTCTTAGGACGCTACAGTAGAGCTTGGCATTGACAGTCTGACCCTGGGGGATAAAATCACAGCCATGGCAGTGTTTAAAAAAGCTCACTGAGTATCCTCGTGGCCATGGCCCTGACCCGATCCACCGCCATCAGGCTTAGACACTGTGGACTCCTCTAGTCTACTATTGGCTCTCAGGATAAAAGCCAGAGACCCTGCTCTCATCACTAGTGATCCTTGTCATAAAGTCAGGTCAGTTTGACACTGATGTTGATGTTTTCTCCAGGGAGTGATCCAAATGTAGCAGCAGACTGGAACGCTTTCATAAGAAAGATGATTTTTACGGGGACAGCGGCCAAAACCGCCTTTTGCTTTTTATAGGTGGAGTCACAAGGCTTTGTGATCAGCTCCTCGTATGTAAGGGAAAATTCTGAATCTTTTGCAAAGCCTTCAATGTTGCATTTCTTATACTCTACATGTGAGTCTTTTTAGATTAATGTCAAATATCCTGAATGAGCATGGAATTCAAGTTTCAAGTCAAAAACTAAAGGTTTGATCATTTTTAAAGGAGGAAAAGATACAAACTGCAGATGCACTGCAACATCTGTTCTAGTCAGAGTGATACCCTCCACAGCTTCTCCAGTTCATTCTGATTGTTGCCATTATTGTCAGCAAGCTAAACATATGGCTCATGCAACATGACTAATGACGGCACATTGTGTAGTCTTTATAGAGAACAGATCGTTGTCAGATATTAGTCACGAGGCTCACTGCTTCCCTCTCTGCCTCAGGGCAATGCCACTATCAAAGAGCAGAATCTGCTAATGGAGGCCAGCTCCAGCTTCTGGGAAGTCTTTCAGTCTTCGATTGTTTTTGTCCTCATAAATGCCCGTTCAAAATTAAATTATTGTGCGATGAGTCATGTCACCCATTTGGGCGAGTCACTGTTGCCTGATTGCCATCCCCTCCCTTACTCAAAGATTATTTATTATAGCTGTAGCTTAATTAAATGTGTTTACATTTTAATTTTATCTGTGATTTAATCTTCTCGGGATGAGAGAAGAAAACTGCTTTCCATGACGGACTTGTTTGAAAATATGCATGCAGACAATGGAAGTTTTGTAGGGATAATATATTCGATTTTGCTCTCGATTGTGTGCGCTCATGCATCCGTCCCCGCAGCATAATGATTTGTTTATGTTTGTCTGTGCTTGTGGTGTGATGACAGCTCGGGAATGTGCTGTCTTTTATGAGACACGGGCATTGCACTTTTTTGTCAACGTTCCTTTGGAATAGGGCGAAAGGTAGAACGAGTACTTTCTTGTCTTGTCATATTGAAGAATGACTCTCATTTGTAGTTGATAATGTGCCTTCAAAATCTTTATAAATCACTGAATTTTCACATCCCTCCGGAGTCACGTAGGTCTCCTTTATGTGAAAGTGAGACCTACACTTTCACTGACACACTTATAAAAATGACTTTCAGACCTTCGTTGAGCACCTGCACTGATGTAAACAATAATATTGTGATTTTATCAATGATCTGCCACCTAAAATAATCCCAAAAATGTATTTCTTGATCACTTTTGCACTTTTCAAAGTGCACATGTAAATTTAGGTGCAACTAACCACAGTTTTAAAGGAAAGCTACTTTGTACATAGCATATATGTATATTTTCTTGGATCTGAAAACTCATTTAAAACATTCTTGTGGCCTTCATATGTCAAAATAATTATAATAAATAATATATAAAAAGAGCAGTCTGCGATTATTTTCCCCAGGGCTGAAAAGTTTCTCCATGCAAAGCATTTACTGAGTCCCTGGATGCAGAAGGATATCTGGATCCGACTGAGATATTTTCAGATCAGGTTTAGATCTCCCAATATTTATTTTTTCAATCTGATTTGATTTGATTATGTTTTGGAAACTATGCTACTGTTGACTGAAGACAGTAAGACAGTAGGAGAGGGTTGTTAAGGTTCAAAATTGAGGAGGGAGAGTACAAACCACCCTTGGTCCAGAAGCTCTTGGTCAAACAATGATTTTTAATGAATACACACGTGTGGGAAGACAACTCTGTACGCAGACAGCAATTAGTCTTCGACTTACTAAAGCACAAACAATTATTTTATAACATCAGGGTTTGATTTACTGACGCCCCTTCATGCGTCACAGATACATTTTATACATAGATCAGATCAACACCACAATGACTTTTAACCCAGAAGATCATCTTCTATTTTCATGGCTGGTACTTTCCGTTCTTGTCTTAAAGTGAATTGTTCCTCTTTCTTGCCGAGACATGACTAATCTCTCCTCTAAATAAATCTAACTCATGTGTGTGAGTGTGTTGACCTCACATGCTCTTTGTGTCACCTCTTCACCTACTAACTGTCTGACCTTTCACTAGACCAGAGGCTCACTGAGACTATGTGTATGTCTTCTACTAAATAAATGTTTTAACCAAGAACTTCTACTAAAACCTTAATATAAAATGACCTGATATAAGTGTTTTGTAAGCATGTATTGCAATTCCTTCTATGGCTCCAAGTCACTTGCACAATAGATTGTCCGGACATCGCGCCGAACAAAGCTTCCAACCCCCAATTAATTGACCGAGCTCCAACTCTTTAATAAGCACAGATATGCACTGTGTATAAAATAGTCATAACTGCACCTGAAATACAAGGTCAACATAATAACTGTATGCATAACATCTTAAGGCCTTCTTAAAGCTATCTGTTACATTGTTAAAGCCTCGTCTTAGCCTGCTGCTCAAAATAACTTCCTGCTTCTGCAAACTCTCTGCAAGCCTGTTTCCTGTCAGCCTGTGACTTTTAGCCTTTCTGAAAGACACACACTGTTCAACCCCTGAATGCAATATAAACTCCAGATTATATTATTAATGCAATGGTAATGATGACAATTATTTAACAATAGCAGTAAAATAATTTCCCTGCTCCACATTCCCTCTCTCGACCTCTGGCACACCAGAGGTCGCAATACATTGTGTCCTCGCTCAGACCCTCTCTAGCCGTCCTCTGGCTCAACCAGCTCCCATTCGAGAACACTCCATGTGTAAGCTTAGGTTTTCTCGGTCCCTCTCTGGTGGTCTCGGACCTCCCTGTGGTCGTCGAGATCTTCTGCAAAGGAAACAAAACACCTTTTCCTGCACCTCCCTAACTTATCCTATTTAGGACTCTTTAATCAAAAGCCTGATCCTAATTATGTTCTTAACTTATTGACTTGTATTTATATATATTCTTCAACGTTACTCATCACTTTAAAACTCTTTAAACCCTGCTTTTACGTCCGGTTGCTCGCTCTATTTTTCCCTATATGATCATCAACATCCTGTACACACAAACTGTCCACCTTTTTAACAGAAAATCATTAGAACCAGCCTATTCTACTAAAAGCTCCAAAAGAAAACAACCACTTTAATCAATTAAGTTTAAGCATATAAGCAACTACTCCTGTATACATTTCATCATAGCTAAATGCTGCCTAAAAACAACTCCTATGTGTTAACACTAACTTCATTTTAGCCTCACATTTCCTATGTTATAACCCGTTTTTGGTATAGCCTTTTTATTTCCACAGGGTGAAGACATATTTGGAGGCAATAAGAGAGAAGGAAAGGCAAGCGTGAAGAGGGGGGGGGAATGGAATTTAAAGCCCTTTGGTTGGTTGCCTCAACATCCACCTTTGCTTTAGCGTTAATTAATTATGTCACAGGAGGTGCAGACATGTTGCTATGACGACAAGTACGGGGTTCTAATGGAAACCCAGTCGATCTGAGTTAGGTCGTGGCGTTAAGTTGATCTGAGTAGGTACTGATAGAAAAGGGACTTAAATGTAGTGAGTATGACTGGTAAGGGTTACAGAGGAGGGATGGTGGATATACTGGACAAAGGATGTTGAAGACAGAGGTGCCGGGGAAAAGAAAATGAGGAAGACAACAGAGAATATGAATGGATGAAGTGATGGTGTGACAGAGGAAGGTGCTTGGGATAAGGTGAGATGGAGGTAGATGACCTGCAGTGGTGATGTCTAAAGGGAGAAGCCAAAAGCAAAATTTGCCCGGGTAAACAATCCATCAAAACATGGGTCGAGATTTTAACCCAATACCAAAAGTCACACAGGCCCAGCAAGCAACCATTAGGCAACTACAGGTTGCTAGAGAAAAATGTTTTTGCCCAACTGGTCGGTGAGTGGTTGCTGGAGATTGGTGCCAATCATTATCTGATATTAGTTGCACAGAGGTATTCACTGCTGTGTTTACAAACTTGCAGTTGCTTTGGTTACCAGCAGATTACCACTGTCACCTGTAGCTTGCACGGAAGATCATTAAAAGACATTGAAACTGTGAAAAATGTGACACAAACCGGAAACAATGTTTAAGGTACAAAGGCTCAGGCAGAGAGGTAGTCAGTGTTACATTTGTGTCTACAACTGAAACAGCTCTACGATGAGAGGTCTCTACAGATGAGAAGCCACGCCCCTTTGGAGGTGGTCCATTGTTAATCATGTGAGTTGTCACATGAGCCAAGGAATGAAAAAAGGTGTCAGTCATTATCATCACTCGGTCATCAACCAATCTTCATGTGAGCTACTGAGGTCATCGAGGGCGGGTAAGCTGACGGTTGGGGTCGAAGTGGTTAAGATAGGATCACTGCAAACAGTGATGATTTCAGCCATTTATGGGACTTGAGCTGCCTCGCACACACATGTTTAGATGTGTGGAAGTCTCAATGTCACCCTGCCTGTTTAGCTCATTACATGATAGCACATTATCCAGCGTCTCATCTCTACTCTTGCCCTAAATTGTAGTGTTATTCAGCTTAAACATCCAAGAACAATGACAAAGACTTCCTATTGAAATCCTGCCACCTCCCATTGACTCTGCCATTACTCAACCTTCAGATAAGGATCACTAGTCAGGATAAGCTCAGATAAAGACGGAGACCGACATTATTCAACAGTGTGAATAATTGAAAAGCCTGCAGTCAATTTCCGGAAGAGAGGAGGAATACAGTGCCAGTGACGGTCCTTATTGGCAGTGGTGTAGGTCTCCACACCGCGACAGAGACACTTGCCTCAGTGCTGTTGTGGTGGGTGAAAGAGGACAGGTGGGGTGTCCATCACCCATGCAGAGAGGACAGAGAAACCTTTAAGTCAGCAGGATTCATTGTTCAAGGAAGGTCAGTGACAAGGTAGAAATGAAATAGGGTGAGTGGCGAGAGTGATAATAGCTCATCACAGTGGAGGTCTCTGATTCGTTTCCATGCACTTCATCATGATCTCCCAACAATGACTTCAATTCTGCTTAAGACAAGGTCGCACTGTTCAAACGTGGCAGCGCACAGTCTCTGAAAAATAATGTAAAGGTTACGGCGGGTGGACGAGAGTGACTTTGACGAGTCATGCCGTAGTTATCAGACCTAACGGCAGATGTGGGCAGACATTCTTCCACCTCCACCGAAAACTTTCCACACAGTCATTTTCCACCAACCTGTTTCCAACATCATTCTTCTGTGTTTCCAGTCAAATCTTTTAGCAAAACTGACTATGATAAGATCAAACAGGAGGTGGAGGTCAGATGTTACTCCTACAGTGTGTATTGGGGCACATGTAGGCATTTCTGTTTGTTGAAATATTCTCTTGTGATTCCAGTTTTGTGTTTAATCCTTTTAAACAAGCTTAAAATGAGTCAGAAACAGTTCTGGGAGCAGTTCAGAAACTACGTCCTTGGTAAAACCAGGGACTTCCCAACACTTACTGTAAAGGGAAAATGCTCTCGTGTTTTCTGAAATGCTGTTTTTCTTTTCGCTATTGTGTTTATCTCCCCAGGCCCACTGTAATTTACTGCACATTTTTCACTCTTTAATCACAGTAAAGTACTCACGCCTGGATTTACTGGCACAGAGGTTATAGTGTGCCTACTGTGAACTTTAAACTGTAATACTATCAGCTTAATAATTGCCATTATGTTGTTATTTGCACTCACCAACCACTTTATTAGGTGTTCTACTGTTAGATAATGCAAGTCAGCCAATAATACAGCAGCAGCTCCAAGCATTTAGGCATGTAGACATAGCCAAGATAACCTGCTGAAGTTCAAACCCATCTTTAGAATGGAGAGGAAAGGTAAGTTTAAGTGACTGTTGCTGGTTTGGTGAGTCTTGATTTCTGCTGTGAATTCAGATGATAGGGTGAGAATTTGGGACAAACATGAAAACATGGCATCCTGATTTTATCAGTCGTTCAGGCTCATTGTGGTAGTAAAATAGTGTGGGGCATAATTTCCTGGCACACTTTGGGCACTTCCTGACAGTTTTCATCACTTTATGACCATAACGTATCCATCTTCTAATGCCTGCTTCCAGCAGGATATGCACCATATCACAAAGTTCGGATCATCCCAAGATGCTTTCTTGAACATGGCAGCGAGTTCACTGTATTCAAATGAACTCCAGAGTCATCATATCCCAGTCTAACAGAGCACCTTTGAGATGTGATGCAATGGGAGAGTCACATCATGGATATGCAGCTGACAAATCTGCAGTCTGATGCTATCATATCAGTTTGGACCAAAATCTCTGAGGACTGTTTCCAGCACCTTATAAATCTGTTGCTTTGAGGAGTTAAAGCAGTTCTGAATGCAAAAAGGAGTCTAATTCACTACGAGTAAAGTATACCTAATAGAGTACTTGGTGAGAGTAGAATAGTAATACTAACAACAATGAATACTGATATACTAATGGTTTGAACATGTTTGTCCATAGTTCAAGCTATTATCTGCTTGAGTTACTATAATACTTTAAAACTACCTTTCAGTTATTATGTTTTTCTTTTTTTATTCAAACTATTTTAATGTCTGCTTTTCATCTTTGTTCTTTTGGAAAAAATTACTTTTTATATATTCTTGTTTTGTCATATTTTACTATTTATCTTTATACCACTCTGCTTATTTAATCTAACAGTTATTCTTGACTCGCAACTAAGTAAAAATTTCAATAACATATTTAAAAGAGATATTATGATATGAGACAGGATAATACAGGGAAGATGAAGAGTCTTTACTGGCAGGCAGTAAATAACCGGGGGTTGGGGGGGCCTCAAACTCTGGCCTCTGAAAGAGTTCAGTGTTCAGTACACAGGGTGCATGCTCTCTCACATTGTAAAAACACAATTTTATAGTCTAAGTATATACCATAGCTTAAATTTTTTTAAATATTTTTTATCTACATACATAAGCATGTGCAGCATTCAAAAGTATTCAAAAAGAATGTTTTCTTTTATTACAGTGGAAATGTATTCTAAGAGATAAAATCTCTTAACAACTCCGGAAACATTTTATATTTTTACTAATGCATTGCCAGAGGCTTGATCTGAGAAGAAAAAAAAAAAAAATAAAAAATATTATATATATATATATATATATATATATATATATATATATATGGAGATTCAGTTACTGCAGTCTGTAAATAAAGATCAGTGTTTGCTGAGAAACAGTTGGATAAGCCAGACTGAGCATTTGCCACATCATATTTGTCTTATTTTTGCATCTAATTCCCCTCTTTCAGTGCTTCTAATCATCTGGGCTGTGGAAAGAAATGTTCACTGTTTCCCCCTCTTTGTTGCTTCTGCATCTTTTATAATGATGTTGAAGAACCCTACCCTTGCTTTCTTTGGTTATCTCATTTGAAAAGTCTGCTGCGGGCTGCTCTGTGATTGTTTAGCTGCTGACATTTGTTTTTGTGCTCCGGTGCGTTCAATGCTCTGCAAACCTCCAGTCTCTTGACACCGATCATCAGCAGCCTTTCTATTTGCAGAGGGGGCCCCAACTCATGCGATCCCTTTTTTTAGTTATAGCTTTACTTCTGGGCTTGATTTTATATCAAATCTTGTAAATGCAATGATGTTCAGGAGCCAAGATATATCTTTTGAATACAAATCATGAATCCCCTGCAGGTTTGAAAGGCAGTAACAAGCAAAAAATTTCACGTTTTATTTGCTGTGGAGAACAGTACTTGTTTTGAGCATGGGTTTGTTGCCGTTTTATTGGATTTAAACTGTGACCAATATGCTTCAGTGCATCTATACACTCAATAAGTTCCAAGTGTGTGTTCTTGCACTCCACAGACAATGTTAAAAGACTCCAAAGCTGACGTCCGCTGACAAACACTCTTCACAGAATGATCAGCCTTTTCTCTAAACGGTCATTTTAACCTGTCACAGCTAGGGCAAGCACACGTGTAATTGATACCTTTAGAACCATTAAAAATGACAGCCGTGCATTTCGCTGAAGTAGTTCCAGATTCTTGATACAGATCTTTTTCAAAGCAGACATTTAGACATGTTTCTCAGTTGTAATTACAGTAACAGTGGCTGTACTCCACTCAGGGGAGCAGGTTTTTGGGTTGTGGGTTGTACATGCTGGCTTAGTGGAATGACTTAATGGGGTACTTAAAGGAACTGAGCCATCATTTGCAAAATTTCCATCACCTGTGTATTTCTTCTCAGCTTTCACACACACATCTGAGTGCAAGATCAACAACGTGTTTAAGGATAGACTGCTTGCAGAGTATGCTGTTAGTGTCAGTGATGACAAGCAGTCATACGGTTTTCACACAGTCTTTGGAGTTTGGCCATGTGGAGAAACATGCTTTTAACCTCCACCAAGGAGATCATGGGATTTTATTTATTTTAGAGGGATTACTCAAAAAGTTTAAAGAAAAAACCAGCAGAGAACCAATGAGTAGTGGATTCAGAAATTTTTAGAAATATTCTTTGCTCTTGTAAGACTGTATTTTTGAAGATATGTGTCATATCTTCAAAAATACATCTGTCCATCCATCTTTCTTCTTGTGCAGTTCAAGGTTGCTGGGGCTGGAGCTGATCCTAGCTGTTATAGGTGAGAAAGACTGAGTACACCCTGAGAAAGATCACCAGTCTATATCAGGGCTTCACAAAAACATGTAAAATTGAAATAAAGACAAATTTGGCGAATAAAATATTGCAAACTAATGCGGGAATTTTCTGCCTTGGTGGAGGTATGCAGTCTTGGACTACTTTTGCTGCTTCTGCACTGGGTCATAAAACACTTTGTACGAATTAGCTTTACCTGACTTTTAACCTTTAACACATGTTTCGTATTTTGTAACAAATAATAAACAGAATTTGAGTGGTCTTTTCATTTGTAGCCTGCTTAAAAATACATTGAAATAAAATTCAGTTTCCTGCTACTTAATCAGATTTACAGTTAATATTAGATTTCACTGACGCCAAATGGTTCTACTGAACAAGATCAGAGGATATCCCACTGTTGCAACCTGGCTTGCTAGTGAAAGAGAAGAACTATTAGCAACCAGATGGACAGGATGTTGAATCTCAGTTACAAGTTTTAACAAGGAAAATTACTAAAAACTAAAGTAAAAGTAAAAGGAAAGTGTTAACCCTTCAGGTTTAAATTTACAAATTCAAAATAGATCTTTTGTTCAAAAATGACATTTTTATGAGAGAACTCTTAGCCCGGGTAAAAGTGGACCCAAACCATACTGCGAAGAAATACTAACAGTATATAAGGGTTAAGTGGATTAGGACCTATAGACCTATAGAGAGGTTCAGAATAAAATAAAAATAGATATATATAACCGTGAATCATACAAAGCTACGTTATTAGAGTCAAAGAATGAAAATGTGGATATAGAAATGAGTATAACAGGTCTGGTTTAGATCACAAGTATATTTTCTTCTATTATCAAACAGGTTTCTGTTCTCATGTATTTGCTAACATGTCAAAGCTCCTAAGCAGGCCAGTGAAACCAGACTCAGGAGATAAAACCTGTTCCAAACAGCTGTGCTCCTGTTTGTTTGCTCTGTTCGCATCCAGATTCAGGTCCAAATCTGAGCGCTGTGGGTGCTTCCATTTTTCTTCATGTCACTCCAAAGCCAGAGTCTTGGAAACAGCTAAACACCACATGCTATGTACAAAACTAAAGCCCTGGTTTACATAAGCTGGTGTGCTTCCCACAAAACAACCATAACACTTGCAGCTAATTTTTTCTGGCCCCTGGTATTCTTTGAGCTTTATTTCTTTTCAGATTAATACCTCCATCCTGATTAAAACCTTGTTTCTGATTAATAGGCAGAAGAGATAAGTGAACAATAACAGAGTATTTATCCCTGCAGGAAGCAATATCCTTTTGAATTTTCCAACTAAGCAACTACTTGATTCCAAATAATAATTAGTTTCATATTTTTGGATGAAGAGAATATAAAAGCCCTCCTGTTTCTGATCAAGAGCAATTATTTGAATACAAAATGACTTCATCTAAGGTACGAGGTGGACCCGTAAAGAAACAGAACAATTCTTCCCTGCCCATTGGCACAAAAATGTAACAGCCACCCCACCCCCCTCGTTCCCTCTCAAGCTGAATTCAAGCTTGTTTTCCCGCTGGTCTGCACCAGCCAAAAAACGATTATTGTGGTTCTTGTGCAGACGCAGCTGGATAGTTATGGGGAAAAAGAAAACAAATGAGTAGAATTCCCCTGAAGGAAGCCTGTTATTAATTACAAAAGGGTGACGGCGATGGCTTGAATTGCCTGAGCCTTGGAAAGCCCTGGGATCAAAGGAGAAATGAGGGATGACAAATAACCTGTGGCCAGAGTCTGCTGGAATTCCACTGGAGAGATGATATGAGCCGAATGAGAGAGGGAGAAAAACATACATGCTGGAGTGAAAAATGGACAGAGAGATTTTTACAGGGGGATTTTAAACACCATTATATTGATTTTATTCCCTCCGTGTCTTTCTTGTTGAAATCACTGCACCCCAGCATTATGAAGTATATAGGAAATGACAATAGCTGAACTGAGCTGTTGATCTGTACAGATCTAGACCAGGTTAGCACTTTCACTTTCCTTACAGTTCATCCACAGAAGTAATTGCTCACAAGGCTTTCAGCCAGCTATTTTCCTCAGAATTTTAATGGTGTCACTGACAAAGGACAACTGCAGCAGCCTATTTTTCAGTTTGAGTCTCTGTTATTATTCACTCCGGTTCAATGTGTCACTAGTGGCCTGTCAATGGAGCTGTCACTTTGACAAGCTCAGGGCTTTGGTGCTGGTTAGAAACACAGGAAATGGTGTCTCTCATACCCCCGCCCTTCCCCGCCAACTCCACCACAACTCCCGTCGCCTTCATTTCTGCACATGAGCTCTCCGCTGGGCTTGGAAAATCTCCCAGCTCTAAGCACAGCGTGATGCTCGACCACCATTTACACACGTCTTTCAACCACAGGCACATTTAGTGAAATGTGTTTTATTACTGGTCTTTCAAGGAGTTTGATTTGAAATGCTATTTCATGGGGGGAAAAAATTACCCGTAATATTCATCCATCACTGAGTGGCACAGTCTTGAAAAAGAGAGACTTAAAATGGTTTTTACGTTACCTTTTGGTTACAGAAAATAGTTACAGAAAATATCTCATCCCATGCACATCCTTGTCTACCGTCCAGCATATACTAGTCATAAACGGGTAGGAACACAGTTTATGCAGATATCTTGGTGCCGTGCCAAGAACTGCACATTATATTTTTGGTGCTGATATCATTTTAGGCGAGCAAACATAGCTTTGTAGGATGTTCTTTGTGTTATCATCATAAAGCACCTAACCAGGTATTTTGAATGAAGTAGTTTTGGTGCCTAAACCCAAATTGGCCCCAGAAAATAAAAGAAACCTTTTATGTGACAGATGTAAAGGTCATGTGTCTCAAACTCATTTCATACTAGGGGAATTAAACCTTTACTGTGTCTTCAACTACCAGAATTTTTAACTGTTTTAACCAGGAAACACAAAGACCACTAGTACGTTCTCATCCCAGGTTGTCACAGAAAGCCTACATCTCATCACTGTACTCATGGTGTCCTTTGGTGACTGTTAAGATACTGGTCCAGTTTAAAAACTCTACAAACCCTAAATTTGGAGGCTTTAGTATTGTTCCCTCACTGTTTATGCATAGGCACTTAAAGGTACTTGCTTAGGTGTAGAAATTGGGTTTAAAATCTACCTTTACACCAGTCAATAAGGTGTCAGGAGTGATAGACCTGTTTCACTACTGGAAAAACCCAGTGCGTCACACTCTGTTACCAAAGGACGCCATGTGCAGAAGCTGTGACAAAACACTGTCTGACACCGTGGGAATGAGAATGAGCTTGTTCAGCAGGACAGAATTGTGTGGTAACAACCTGCTGTTATATTTGAACTGCAAAAATAAGATTCTGGTTCATCACACTTGATTCAGGTTGGGAGGTTATTTACAGAAATTTATTTATTATTATCCAAAGGAAGGAAGTTGTTGGAGAATTGGAGGACTTGAAATGGAGACAATAGGTGGCACATGATAAGGGCTGTATCCCAATTCAGGGTCTGCAGCCTTAAAGTACGCAGCCTTAACGGTCCACAAGGGCCGTGTACTCAAAGACCGCTAAGGCCGGAAGTGCGAGGCTTGTGAAATGGGACGGTCTAGCCTCCGTCGCGCTGCCCAGGTTGCCTAGCAACCATGATACTAACAGCTGGAAATGTTTCATACAGCTTTGTTTGACAGAAATGAAGGAGAAAATCTTTTGTTCATTTGTTTGTTTGTTTCTACATGAGCTTTGATCATTCTCTGTAAGATTAAGGTCAGCTATTGAACGGCGTATATTTTAAAGTAAAGGCTTTAAAACCAAGTTAGTACAAACGTCACTAATGTCACATAACTTTGCCGACGTGGCCAACAGGAATGTTTTAATGTTCTTCGTTATTAAACATTTGCACATAAATAAGTGACATAATATTCAGTACTTACTTAAAGTTTACTCTTCGGGCGCCCCTCATCCACAAAATTGGCAAAATTATCCACACCCTCTGCCGCCCTATGCATTCTGGGATATGTTGGGCCACGAAGTCTACACCGCCACATCCTTAAAATTCAGGGAAATGAAGGACACATTTGAGGGCCGCATTTCGAGCAGCCTTCGAATTGGGACAGCCTTCGTTGTATCGCTGTGACGTAATCGGCCTTAAAATGCGGCCTTTAAGGCTGCAGACCCTGAATTGGGATACAGCCAAGGTCTAGTGCACAGGAGACCCAGGATCAGCTACTGTCACCTCCTCACCAGTAGGTGACAGTAGTTTCAAAGAGATCTAGCATGCGCCAATGAAACACACCTTGTAATTGCTCGGTGCTAGCTGATTGCTATGTTAGCCCACTAATCTGCAAACATCACCAACTTCTCACCAACCAGGAGTGACACTGTGAAAAGTGACAAAAGCACACAGGAAATGGAGACTATTTGCCTTTAAAGTAAAAATGTAAACCCTTTAAACACATTGGTTTTACTTTGAAGGCAAACAGTCTTCATTTCTGGTTTGTGTCACACTTCACTGCTGCTTGGTGGGTAGATGTTGAGTGCTTGAGATGAGTCGGTGTCTTCCATAAAAATATGGGCGACCACGTCTGCTAATGACCAAAGCAATCATAAGCAGGTTTTTGGTGCACCAGCAGCCAAACAACCAGCAACCACTGGTCAACCAGTTTTGGAGGCCTCATTTTTCCCAGGGTAAATCACCAATCACATACACACTGGCGGGAAAGATAGACAATAATGCATTTATATAGGGCTTTTCTAGACACTCAAAGCACATTACAATTCCACTATTCATTCACTCTCACATTCACACACTGGTGGAGGCAAACCCCAGTTGTAGCCACAGCTGCCCCGGGGCAGACTGACAGAAGCGAGGCACCATCCTTGCAGGCAAAGAAGGTGCAGATGTGTATCGAACTTATAACAACTGATAATAGCCTTTTGATTTGGTGATAACATTTAAAAAAGAGTGAATAGGATATGCACTGGAAATCCACCATCCTGATAACACTGAAAAGTCACAGTGTCTTCTGAATCACTCAAGATTTAATTTTATCCTCATTTACCTGCTTGTGCCAGTGCTGAATACTTTTTGAGCACATACAATAATTGAATCACTCTGATTTAAACGGTGGATTTGTCTTCCTGAGTGAGTTCATGTGTCTGGGTTAAGTAGCTGGACTCCAATTTCAGAGGAATGCTAAATTGACAGGAAATCACATTCATGTATCACTTTTTTCTCCTTTAAGATGTCATGAGATTCAAACGGGAGATGCACAATAGAGTAAGTGACCTGTACCATTCGTATGAAGACGTCCAACCATAGTATGTTTATGGTTGGGCATGCGTTGTAAATAAATCTGCCACACATTCTAATAAAATGAATGTAGAGTTAGTATGAAGTTTCCTCACAGATGGAATAAGACAAACATCACATTTCTCTGTGAATTTGTTGGTAATTGCATGAATTCAGCTAACCTTTCTTCTGTTTATTATGTGTTTATTAGCTAACAGCTAATTTTAGGCTATGAAAACAACAGTTAGCAAAGACTTCAGGCTCCTGAGACAATGTGGCAAGAGGAGTGAAAGCTTTTGGGATAAGCACTTAATGAAATTGCTCCATGTAATATGTCAGGTGTTAGAATCCACACTCTATTCTTTGTGGTTGAATTGGACCAATTTCACAACTACCAGCACTCTTCCAGCATAAAACATGAATAGTGAAAACCCAAACCAAGTTATTTATCTCCAAAGTTGGAACAAAAGTGAATATATTAAAAACATGGTGATAAAACAAGAGTCCAGTGGGATGCTCACGTCGCTCTGTGTGTTCATAGTAAAAAATTAGTTTTGGAAGCTACTCTGTCTGTTGGTGGTGAAACATTTCTCAACAAATGTGGATAAGCCAAACAGAGAGAAAAAAGAAAACAGCTGACCTACAACTAGTCACCACAAAGTCTTCCCCTGGTGAGAAACCCATTCAGCTGTAGACCAAGCTTGGTTATGCTTCAAATCTGTAACTACTTTCAGCAGCTGTTGAGCATTAAGCACATCACGTCAGCTGGGGGTACCTGTGGCCGTTACCACAACCACAGCTTGTTAACCCCGAGACAACAGTAGCCAATTAAAGGCCATAAAGCAACACTCACCAACGATGCCTGAGACGAATAATGACAGATGCTCTGCCGAGTGAATTGACAATCTGATAGACTCCATGCGACGATGTGTTGCACTGCATGAGGCAAATGGTGGTCACACCAGATACTGACCGGTTCTGGGTCCCCAGACCCCCAATAGCGCAAAAAACTGCACATTCCAGGGTGGCCTTTTGTTGTGGGCAGTCTGAGGTACACCTGTGCACTACTCATGATGTCAGATCAGCATCCTGATGTGGCACACCTGTGAGGTGGGATGGATTATCTCAATATAGCAGATGTGCCCACTACCACACATTTGGACTGATTTGTGACCACTGTTTGGGAGGGATGGTTATATTGTGTATCTGGAATGAATTTTAGGTCTCTACGTCCATCCCATGGGGAATGGGAGCAGTAACAAAGGTGTTGCGTTTATATTTTTGTTGAGTGTATTTGGCACCTGTCCATAAATACTGAATGGTGTGTCACAAAAGTTGGTTGAGGCATCCATCTTCTCCTCGGGATGAGATTTGATCACTTTGGCTGGTATTTCCGTCTAGAGTTAAATGTCCAGAAACTAATTCCCATTCAGCAGTGTTCAATTTGTTAACATGCTAACATTAAACCTTGTGCAATTGTGTCAGACAACTCAGGTTTGATTGATTTATTGCTGCAGATTGCTGTTACAATTTGGCATTTAGACTCCATCATCACCCGCCTTCAAGCATGTTACATATATACACCCTATGGAGACTTTATTAGGTAGACCTGTTAGACTGCTTGTTAATGCAAATAACTAATCAAATACTCACATTGCAGTAAATCAATGACTGCCTGTAGAAAAGGACAACCTGCTGAAGTTCAAAATGTGCATCAGAGATGGAAGAAAAGTGATTTAAGGAAATTAGACTACGGCACAGTTATTGGTGCCAGACGGGCTGGTGTGAGTATTTCAGAAACTGCAGTCTGCTGGGATTTTCCAACACAATCATCTCTGAGGTTTACTGAGAATGATCTGAAAATATCCAGTGAGCTGCTCTGGCTGATGATGCCTTGATGATGTCAGGGGTTTAAGGAGAATGGCTAGGGTGCTTTGAGGTGATTTAACAGAAATTGTATGTTAAATAACTACTCATTACAACCAAGTTATGCAGAAGAGCATCTCTTAAATTGGACAATAGATGATAAATAAGTGTGGGGCATACCATTTTGGCCCATTTTGGGACTCTCAGTACCAAGCAGGCGTGATTTAAAAAATATAATTTACCTGAGTTTTATTGCTGTCCATCCGTTAATGGATGCTTCCAGCAGGATAAAGTGGCATATCACAAAGCTTAAATAATTTCAAACAAGTTCACTGAATATGGTAGTATCATTGCACTTAAATGGCCTCCACAGTCATCACATCTCAATCCAATAGAGCAGGGGTGGGAAACTCTAGGCCTCCTGCAGGTTTTAGATCTCACCCTGGGTCAACACACCTGAATCAAATGATTAGTTCATTGCCAGGCCTCTGGAGAACTTCGAGACATGTCGAGGAGGTAATTTAGCCATTTAAATCAGCTGTGTTGGCTCAAGGACACATCTAAAACCTGCAGGACACCGGCCCTCGAGGCCTGGAGTTCCCCCACCTCAGCAATAGAGCACGTGGTGGACTGGGAGAATTGCATCATGGATGTACAGCAGACTGATCTTCAGCAACTGTGCGATGCTATCATCCCAATATGAACCAAAGTTTCTGAGGAATGTATCCAGTTCTGAATGAAAAAGGAGGTCCAACCCACTACTAGCATTAATATGTAATTAGTGTAGTGCCCAATGAGTGTAAATTGGGGAGTCTAGAGGTAGATGCTGGGGTGGTGGAGAGGTTAAGCAGAAGGCAACAATGCAGCTGCACTGGCAGTTGTTAGTGGGAGAGATGGGGAATTCTGAAGTATAAATTGTGCGGGTGTGTTTGGTATACGACATGAGGAGAGGGAGGCATGTTAGCCTGCATGACTCAGTGCAGATTAGATTGCCTGGTTGAACTTGCTCACAAACTTTGGTCCACTGAAGATACTGTCATTAGCATTTAGCTCAAAGACTGGATGTACCACATAAAGATCACGAGTCTTGTTTCTACAGCGTAATTGACTGCATCAAGGAAACAGAAGATGCAATCAAAACACAAAACCCATACCGATTCATGTTTGGCTCCCCTTCTACCTGTGTATCAGTGCTCTCAGTAATTCTGCTACGCTCAGATTGCTCCCCAAAAGTCCCGCTCTAATCACTTCCAGGTGTGCATCAAACAGACCAGCTTTCATGTTAAGGATCATCACTGCTGACAAGAATTGGTCCTTCAGCCACAACACAAAGCCTAAATATCAGTTTTCAGTGGAAAAGCCTGCACTGTCTGAGCCCAAAGGATGCACATCCTTTCAGGAGTGTGACTGGGAACATGTCCCAGGTTCCTAATTTCTAGTGTAACGTTCTGAAGCATCTGATGGGAAAGTGCAATGGAAACCGCACAACCAGCCCACACAATTATCTATCACCACGATACTTGTTCCATGTGGCTCCCTGAGACTTTGTTGGCTTATTCTAACATGATATTCCTGTTTAAGGTGGAGGTCCAGTGTTGAATGGATAAGAAGACTACCTTGAAGGCAGTCAGCTTTAAAGCAGTTGTAGTTTTTGCTTCAGATATTCACAATCTGTGACACTTTTAAATGCACCTCATTCATAATGTGCCTCTCAAGACCACTGATTTGGAACAGCAGCTTTCTTCTTCACTGCTGTACTCTATATATTCGAATTAGCTTCAACTTGTTTAGATGGATTCACTTACAGCTTCAGACCATCGTATTTCTTCTTGCTGATCCCAAGCAAACGAGCTGCTGTGACGACTCCACTCTGCGATGACTCGCTGCAATTTTGTCACCTCTGAAATGCTAAAGAGCCCGCTGGCCCCCCGAGTCCCCCAGGGGACTCATAAATCAAAATATCTGCACATTTATTGACAAAACAGCTCGTCATTTCACAACATTATTTTTTCACCACTTTCCCTTGATAAGAGTCGCTAGGGCATGATTCAATCAAAAACACCTCATATAATTCATTTTGTTTTAATTTGAATCCCACCCTTCAGCCGTTCTCAAGGGGAACCATCTGTTCCCGAATTCGCTTTTCCTCTTTCCTCTGTTTTTCTCTCTGTAACTGAAACGCTGAACAAAAGGCGTACAACTCTGGCTTTATTTGCACAATCCACTGACATAAAAAAAACTGCTGCACTATGTCAGCGTAAGAAAAGGGCTAGAGGTTAAAACTTGCTCATCAGCTGTGCTAGAGGTTATACAGCCAGATGTTTCGAGTCTGCGTGGTTATGGATGAGCACCTGTCCGATAAATTTAAGACACGAAAATTCCCTCTGTTTATCACAAAATCCTCCTTTTGTGTATTGAACTGTTTTTGCTGTGAGTAAGTACATAGTCTCTGAGAATTAGCCAACCTGGGCCAAACTGTTTCCATCCCCAGGAACACGGTGTATTGAATCTCCCAAAGCTCCACTGTATCTCAGGAAAATGTAATTCTAGAGGCCTTGTAATGGATTGGGCTGTCTACTTTCCTGTATTGTCTTTTCAAAATCCTCCTCAGCAGGCAATACAGCATGTCTACACTGTGTGTAAGCGCTGAAGCAATGTTGTGAAATGAGCCCATTGTCCTGCCTAAAGTCTGGGGTTGAGAAGTACGGAGAACCTAACCTGCCAAAATCCTCAATCCATAAACACACAGAGTAAGAAAAAAGGCATAAAACAAGCTTCATGTGGGTACTAAAAATTTTAAAAGATGCAATATGAATAGATTTTCTGTCTTTATTTCTCTCTTTATGCATTACCTTTTATTTTTTGTTTGTATTTTTTTTAATTGATTCACTCATTTTAAAAGCCTGTATTTTTTAATGTCTGAACAATCACCCTTTCACCATTTCCCATTTTCTTTTCTTTGTTTTTCTTTATGCAAACATGGGCCTTTCATTTAAAGTGTATTATGGGGTCAGGTTTATTTGGCTACTTATTTATTAGACACCAGGCTTACAGCAGAAATTTGCTAATTTAGCTAATTCAGTCATCTATTTACTTTTTTTTTTGCATAATTACAGAAGGTGAGTGCACATATAATGTTTTGAAATTGGTCACTGTTGCTATTTGTATTTGTCAATATATATTTTTTAGTGCGCTCAGTGTTAAACTAGTTAAAATGACATTTATGCCATAACCGCATTAGCGCGGCAAATCTCTGTTAGCGCGGATCGCCCTGTGCATGGGGCTGCACGGTGTCAACGTGCAGCCCCATGCATTAGCTCGTTCATGCATTAGCTCGTTAATGCGTTAGCTCGTTTGGCTCATTAAGCTCGTTAAAGCATTAGCACAGTTAGCTCGTTAACGCATTAGCGTCCAGCCCCATGCACAGGGCAATCCGTATTAACTCACTGAGATTTGTGGTTAATGTGGTTGTGGCGTTAACGTCCTTTTAACAAGATTAACGCTCACAGCACTAATATTTTTTGTATTAAAAAATTGCATTAAAAAAAATTAATTTGAGATGAAAACACTAGGGCATTAATACACGTAGTTTAAAAACAAAACAAAATATTTATTACATCATGTTTATAAAGAAATTAAACATATCGCTATTTTTCTTGTATTTATAACTTCTTCAGTAGACTATTTATATAACTGAGTATGTGTCTGTGTACATCACATCTTTAGACATCTTTGTGAGGACAGAAAATTGACATGCTAGTAAACTTGTGGAGACCAACAGTCATTATGGGGACAAAATGCCTCTTCCTACAAGCTTGAAGGCATTTTTGAGGCTCACAATGTGGTTTTAGTGTCAGGGTTACGGTTAGGTTAAAGTTTTGGCTGAAGGTGAGGATTAGGCATTCATTATTGATGGTTAGGGTTAGGGAAAGCATTATGTCAATGAGATGTCCTCACTAAGATATAAAAACGAGAGTGTGTGTGTGTGTGAATGGCAGTTTTTGGCTTCCACAAAACTAAAGATATATGACAAAAAAGTTCAACAGCGTCATTAATTAAAGACCAGAGAACTCATTTACAGTATAATGAAACCATCACCATTTGATATTAATCATAGTGGGTTAATCAATTTAATTATTAATATCTAAATGCTAAATATATTTTATTAGCAGAAGGAGGTGAGCACACTCTATTTTTCACAGATTTTTTCTTGCGTTGTATAAGTATGTAGCCCCAGGGGGAGGATACTGCAAAAATACAAGCTGAGCTAAAAATGTTAATGGGCTATTTCGCGTTAAATGCAATTCAGCACACGTACAGAAGAACTGAGCCGTCTGCAGAGGTTAAAGATCAGGCTTATGATTGGAGAGTCACCAGTTCCCGGACTGACTGGGAAAATGTAGTTAGAGGAAAATAAATTAATAATGTTTCCCACTCCCTCAACGAGCAGCCCCCTCATAAGAGCTCCATCAGAGCTGCTCTGTGCACAACAGAAATCAGAGTGCTGGCTGTGCTGGGAAACTGTGGGAGACTGCCGAGCCAATGTCGTCCTGATAAATAAACTCTTGAAACAAACTCAGAGAGATGTTCTTTGAGATTTCATTACACTATCAGGAAAATGCAATGCAGCCCCCTGAACACAACGTGTTATAACAGAGTGGCAGTTTATCAAAAATGGGAAACAGACCATGTCGCCTTTTATTTTTTCTCTTTTCTCTTCTTAGCCTGCGCCTGATGGCGATTTGTCATTTAAAAAAAAAAAAAAAAAGAAAGAAAGAATTTAAAATCTGTTAAGAGCCAAAAGTTTACTTTTACATCTGCTTTCTGTAAAAATGAACCAAGCTTGAAACTTGTTGACTGCACCACTAAGTTTTGATTTAGATTATCACAGATGTGCCTCTTTGGTGAGTGGCTTTCCCATAAGGCTTTGCAATCTTTATGCAAACTGATATCATGTTTTTTTTCCACTTTCCCTCAGCTGATAAATGAATAAGCCTCTCTGCTATCAGCTCCTTTCTGTGAGGGGTTACCAGACCTGTGTATGTGTATAAACTGAGCGCATTAAGCCTTTGCATAAGTTTAACTGACGTCTGGGAATTTGATGGCATATTCCGCAGATAAAACAGGAAGCAATCAACACAAAAGCAGCGGCAGTGTTTAAACACATTACCTATGGTTTGTGTGATAATGCAGCACTGTTACATTTCTCTGGTTGTATGCTTGCTGATACTGAACTGGAGCAGCATGCTGTGTGTTAAAGCGTCGCTGGAGATAAGGCTGCAGGGAAATGCTGTGTCCATCACTTTATGGGAGGGTGAAATAAGATGGTGCCTTACTGTGGCCCTGCTGTTAAGAGCAGTTCTCAGGAAAAAGGATCTTTAAAAATCTCGCCCCTTCCTTTTGTCTCAGATTTGCAGAAATCTCGTTCAGGCTTCACATCTCTGTGAGTTCATCTCTGTGTTTCGTCCCTCTCTGAGATTTTCTCTTCTCATATTCCTCTTTTGTTCTATCACCACTTATTCTGATGATGTGATAGCAAGAAACAGCAGGGCTCCTCGTTGCAGCTAAGCTTTTTGGACTAATGATATTCTACAGACTAGATGTCTTGTTGATAACACAGACACTGCAGCCTCCCCAAGGACTGGAAAAAAGACTGCTCCTTTTACACACAGTGCTTCTTTAATTCCTATGTTTCCAGGATGTATAGCATCTATAGACAGCATCATATTTTTACTTTGATTGTAGTGGCCCTCCTCTTCTTGATCTGTGTTTCATCATTCTGCTGGACTCACGCCCACGCCTGCAACCACACAAAGACTATTTAAACATTTTGTAGGTGAACAGAGGTCTAAGCCTCATAAGAATATATGAAATGGGAAAGCCTCAAAAACATTTTTTTTTTTCATGTGCAAATTCCAGTAACTGTTCACAGGGAGCCCATCGAATGCTTAACCACAGGAATGCATATGTCATAGGAAGAAAATGACACATGAAATGCTCCAAATGCTGCATGGAACAGCTGCGTGAGAGTGTGTTTTTCTTATTGCTGAGAATGAATTGGCAGACAGCAAGAGGAGGATATGGAGAATAAGAAAACATTAAAGTAAAGCAGTAAAGCTTTGGTATGCTCCCCCCCAGTTTCTACTCACATTAGCTCCATCTAAAATTAAAAATGAAATGCAATGAGGTCATACCCAGCAAAGCTCTTTGTAAGTTTCTGGTGTCTAGAAGTGCACAGCTCCGTGTAAATTTTTTTTATTCATTTATTTTGTTGCAACAATATTAAATCGTGGGTAAATGATCTTTAATTTGCAATGCAGATATAATGATATTGGATTTTTAAAAAGGAAAAGCTGAAATGATCGCAAAAACATTTAACTTAGTTATTTAACTTAGGGGATTTTAAATTTCACAATATATAATAACTGACATAAATGTTACTTTAGTTAGATAAATATGTGACTATATTATACACTTTTAGCACTCTCAGCTGTGCAGTAGACAGTCGGTTAAGTCAGCGCAGCACAAGGGACACAGCTGAACTGGAATGTAATGTTTTCTGATTTCTTACCTCTGTGCCGCTATCACCCAGCAGAGACTTATCACAGACTATGAAAGTCCAGTACATAATCCACTGTACAACAGACAATGTGTACAGTAGATTAAGCAAACTAGATATAATATATTAGCACATGTCTTCTAGATGAGCTGTGGGACACTGATATTACTAAAGAATGGAGCATGGTCCTTCATCTTCCATACTGAAATGCTTCCGGGCACTTATCTAGGCAGTTTGAAGTGCCATCTACACCGAGTTTAAGTTCTGTTATTACTATGATTAAAAAAACAAATTTATAGACCAATAAATGCTACAAGAAAAAAAAACAACCCTCCAAACTCCTAAGGTTTGCAGATTTTGTTGTAAATTAAGATTTAAAGGCATTTTCCCTCCCTTGAAGAAATACATCTTTCCATAGATTTAAATTCAGGATTCTTTAGTCGTCATGTGTTTCTCTTATAACATCTCTGCATGTGTATATTTAACTGCTCCTCTTTAGATGTTTCTGTACTGGGGCCAGGCTGTATGTAAAACACTGCCAGCACCATTTTCTGAGTGCTGCCAACCGTGGCACTTTGGCTGAAGAGGCTCTGCCTTGTAGGCGACTAATGTGACAGTAATTTAGTAAAGTTGCAGTTAAAATGTTTACAATATCATTGCCACTTACTCATTGTTATGAGGTTACGCACTAAATTGCTGTAAATGTCAATTTTCAGTTTTTCAAATCAGCCCCTGGCCTGATGGGGGATAAAGAGACTTTCGCATATGAAAGTACGCACCATGTTTGTTTCATCCACAGGGCCTGAGGATGTTCGGTTTGGCCTCATACTGTGCATTAAAGGCTCAGATATGACAGCAATACCAATATCAAGTTACATTTTTCTTGCAGAAAACAAATAAGTGTACTTCTTTTAATATATTTTTTCCTTTAAGATTAAACTGTTGCATAGCGAATTTACACACAGCTCAGCATCAGCTTGTGAGTTTTTGATTAAATGGACAACAAAGGGCCACAGTTCCTACTTTTGAAATTACTTGTTTTTAAATTCTACCTTCTGGCAAATGTTATCATTTTTAAAAAATTAGGCCACTAACCCTGGCAGAAAATCCCATTGTCTCATTGGCTGAAACCTCTTTAAACAGTAATATAAACCTTCTTGGTCATACCTCTGCGCTTTTATCTTAGTAAACATTTTAATGGGGCTAAAAGTGCCGTTTATTTGGATTTTGTGTTGGCTCAACTCATACAAGCCACAAACTTTAGGGTCTATTGAACAACTGAAATTTTTAATGAACTTGCTGCTAATTTCCTCTTGCTCTCATTACGTGTGCTGCCGTTTTTAATTTTCCTCTTCTTTGAGTTTCTCAGTAGTGCTGAGCTGGCTCTGGCAGGATGCCGTGTTGACGGAGCCAGAAGTGAACAACTTTCCGTCAATAAAGCTTGCGGTGAGCTTTTTGTAGTGCGTCACTAAGTTGACAGCCTGTTGTAAATTTGATGTCCAAAGTACTAAATAATAACAAATATTGAAATGTGTCATTGTTGGTCTTTACAGTTGTGTTTTCTAAAGAATCATTCGAGTCCTCTAGATTCTTTTTCTTTACCTCTGTTCAGAGCTTAAAATCTCTGCTTAACAGGAGCCATATGACAACATTTACTGCGGTCCTCTAGTTTGTGCTTTATTATAATGCAAGGCCCTAAATTTACACGCTGTACTCCATTTCACTGAAGATTGTGGCTATTTACTTTTTTCCTGCAGTCCTAAACAACCAACACATGTTCATTTTGCTTCTGATTTTACTCTCATGAACTTTATTGTTTAACATGTTAACTGAGGCCTGTGGAGCCTGAGATAAGCATTGCACAGTCTGAATTTGCTGGGGCGTCCACTCCTGGGAAGAATGTAGCATTGAGTTAAAACACCTGAATTTTCCACACAAGCAAACTGTCGGAACTTCTGCTTTTATAGAGATAGTTGAGACTTGTTAAGTTGCTGATGATCAGTTAATCAAGTGGACTTGATTAATCTGGCAGCTAGACTTACATCCTTAATTCCTATGGAAGCAGTATTGATATGCTTAGTTGCTGCCACGCTGCTGAATGCTGTAAAACTTTTCTCACATAACTGTAACCACAAATTTTACAAACCAATAACACCAGCTGTGAAGTTCCAGCATTAAAATTGCACAAAGTATTGCCCTCAACAGCTTTACCAATGTCTCTTTCATAATAGCAGTCTGGGGGCGTTTTGGAAATCAGAGAGTTGTAAAACTTGTGAGTAACCACGGAAAAAATGAAAAGCTTGACTGAATAAATTGAATTAATTTAGTTTAGTAGTTGTGGTTACAAATTTAGCTTCCAGAGGATACAGCTACCTACCCTTAATAAAATTAATTATCAGTTGGTGATGAGTAATTACTTTCATATTTAAAAAATAGCTGTTCAGCGAATTCACAATAATATCACAGTTACAGCTATAGTTGCCATGGTTTTTGTGTAGGTGGATATGGATCCAATGTCAATAACAACATACATCTTTCCAAAAAAAGAAGGATTGGATGGCAGTTTTGAAGGATGAATTTGAAAATCAAGAAGAGAAAGCGAGTGAAGGCAGGGCCAAGAATTAAATGGTGGAAGTTAAATAACAATGAATATTGCACAGATTTCAAGAAAGAACTGAGACAGAGTCTGAGTTGAAGGGAAGAATTACCAGATGACTGGGAAAATACAGCTCAAGTGAAAATATTTAGTGGTAACCGGGACAGAAGAAAGAAGACAAGAAGACCTGGTGGTGGAATGAGGAAGTAGAGGAAAGTACTCAAAGGAAGAAGTTAACAAAGAAAAAGTGGGATAGGAAGATGAAGAAAGTAGACAGGAGTGAATACTGAGAGACTAGGCATACAGCAACGAGAGAGGTGGCAAATGAAAAGTATGTAAGGCTGGACACTCGACTAGGCAGAGAAATTGAGCTGGGAAGATATGCAGCAGGTTAGAGCGGTTAAGGAAAGAGATGGAAATGTACTAACAAGCTGAGCAAGTCTACTGAGAAGGTGGAGGGAATACTTTGAGCAGCTGATGAATGAAGAAAATGAGAGAGAAAGGAGGACAGATGGAGGATAGTTAGCGATTCAGAAGTGCAGAGGATTAGTAAGGAGGAAGTGAGAGCAGCTATACAGAGGATGAAGAGTGGAAAGGCAGCTGACACATTTCTGGAGGTATAGAGATGTCTCAGAGGAAATGGGCTTTTTGACCAGACTGTTTAACACAGTTTTGGAGGGTGAGAGGATGCCTGAGGAATGGAGAGGTGTATCAGTACTGATTTTCAATAATGAGGGCGATGTGCAGAGCTGTAGCAGCTACAGAGGAACACAGTTGATGAGACATAGCATGAAGCTGTGAGAAAGAGTTGCTGAAGCTAGCTTAAGAATAGAGGTGATAGTGTTGATGGAGAAGTATAGAGAAGGTCAGAAGGAGCTGCACTGTGTCTTTGTGGATCTAGAGAAAGCAGATGATAGGATAGCAACAGAGGAACTATGGTACTGCATGAGGAAGGAGTGACAGAGAAGTATGTGACGGTGGTACAGGACCTGTCTGAGCACAGCGAGACACTGGTGAGGTGTGTGGTAGGAGTGATGTAGACTGACGAATGAGGTTAGGCAGAAGTCTCCCTGGACTATGATGTTTGCAGGTGACATTGTCATCTATAGTGAGAGTAGGGAGCAGGTGGAAGAGCCTGGAGGTATGCACTAGAGAGAAGATGGAAGACAGCAGAAGCAAGACAGAATACACGTGTGCATGAAAGAGGGGCAGGTCTAGCAGTGAAAAAGCGAGTAACAGAGTGAAGGTGGATGAGTTTAAAAACCTGGATCAACCACCCAAAGAGAGGTGAGGAAAGGAGTGCAGGCAGGGTGGGGTGGGTGGAGATGAGTGGGGTGGTTTGTGACAGAAAGATAGCAGCAAAAATGAAAGGGAAGGTTCACATGATGGTAGTACGACCTAATATGATGCATGATTTGGAAATGGTGCCACTCACAAAAAGACAGGGGACCGAGCTGGAGGTGGCAGAGGCAAAGATGCTAACATTTTCACTGGGAGGAGTGATAGCATCAGAATTAAATACATCAGAGGGACACAGGTCAATACAGGTCAAGTGCTTTGGAGGGTGGGATGATTTGGACACAAGAAGGATATTTGATACTTTTGATTTAATTTAAAGGATGTTAAATAAGCAGCTGCCATGTTGGAGGAAATGAGGGAGAACAGAGAGATGATTCATGGATGTAGTGCAGGACTTGTAGAAGGCTGGTGTGCTAGAAGAGGAAGCAAGGGGTATGGTGAGATGAAGGCAGATGATCTGCTAATGATCCCTGATGGGAGTAGCAAGGATAAGGAGAGGAAGAAAAAAAAAGAAGAAGAAGAAAAAGAAGAAGAAGAAAAGCTGTTTCAATGACCCTAAATTTGGTGCAAATGTTCTGCACTTTGTTTTATTGACAGAGATAATGATCATCAGCTGGCGCATAATTATATAGCTGCAAGTAGTGTCCAAAATGTACCAACAGCTTTCAGCACTTACTTCCTAGTCAGTCTTCGATGTTGTGGAGTGAACTAGTGGACAGTTCCAACACAGTCAAAGACACAAGCATTTTTCTTTCAATAATTTGATCATTATGTTCTGGGTTGTTGACAGAAGCTGAGTGGACAACTATTAGTTGTGGAAATGTCACCACTGGGCTGCATGCCACTCAGCCACATGGGTTTTTAATTCTCAGGACAGAATATATTTGTGTTGAAGATGATGGTGTGCCTCACATCAAAGGTTTTATGTGAGGCACAAGATTTTGACATTTGACGTTAACGTATTACTGTTAATAGTAATAAAGTTTATTTGTATAGCAGAAGTACAAATCAGTGCTTCCCAAGAACACAAAATAACCAAACATTAGGAATTGAGTTAAAAATACACTCTGCATGTCAATTAAAATAGTAGTATGTATGTATGACAACATTTGAATTTAAGAATGAAAGACACAATAACATTTGTAAGAGCCATTCCGTAAAAAATTACGTTTAAAAGTGATTTTAATGAAGCCAGAGTCCTTCAGATCACTCAAAGAAAACATTTGACTGCCTTTTCTGGTCCCTGTGCAATTTGGATTTTAAGTCTTAGAATCAACTGGGAATCCAGTGTAGAGTAATTACAGCTTGGTTAATATGTTCAGTTTTTCTAAAGAGTAGAAAAACTTTTTTGGAGGATGGCTCTTCTAAATTGGTTCTTGCATGGACACACACGGACAACAAAAACATATATATATAAGAAACATCCCGTCCTGAATTAACAGGAATAATTTAACCAGTCCTGTTGCAAAACATTTTAATGAAAAACACTGTAGCTCACATTTATTCTTTATAGACATTGAAGCCATTAAGTTGAGTCAAAGAGCTAATAATATCATTTTTATTATAAAAATGGAGATTTTTAATTTAAAGAGTTTATTTCCCACAGGTGTGAGTGAGGATCCATCTATCCATCAGTCCAGAGCCTATTTAAACTTTAGTTCAACCAGTCAGAACGCATCATCCCCTTGAATGCTGATTGGTCAGGCTATTTATGTGTGAATGGACGATTATACTGGAGTATACTTTTTTAAAACACAAACTGTTTGGTGCCTGATGAAGGCCACAAGCTGAAACGTGTCGGTCTGTTAATGAAGTTGTCCCCTAGTGTTTCAAGTGTTGCTGGAGTTTTCATCTGACCATTTCTTTATCTTTCTCTATGCATCTGAGAAGAAGGTGAAGTTGTGTCGGAAACTGTTGGAAATCACCATGGAGCAACAACATCAGTTTAACAGCACTTGCTCTCGACCATGAGAATCAATGACATTCAAGGACCATCTGTCTTCTGTAGTTTGAACTACCCCACTTTTTGACTTCGACATTAAACATGAAACCATGGATCACCTGAAGAAGTTCTATTTCTCACTCCAAAAGATACCTCGCAACAGATGGGATGCAATTACCTTATTGGAACACATCAGAAAGGAAATGATTCCAAGAGGACTATCTATTCTCGAGCCACGATCTTTTGGTAAGGACAATCCAGCTTTCATATCCACATGAAACAGTGTCCTAATAAATGCTCCTTTGCGCTAATGGCTGTTACTATAAAGTACTTAAATGAGGAAGAGAGTAAGATGTAAGATGACATATTAAAGAATGAACAGCACAAATAAAAGACCTCAAAAAAGATGAATTCCTAAGATTTGAGAAGGACTGTAAGAAGGGAATCACATATTCCTGGCCTCAGGACACTCACAGTTTAACCATAAACACTTCCACCATCACTGAACCATGCCCAACACAACAGAAAGTCTAGTTTAAAGACACACATCCAAGTTAAAGACTCCCTTCAACAACTTCAAATAAGAAAAAAACCCTACCCAGGAGTGGTCTAAAGTCAAATGCACAGACGGGAAAAAAAAAATCGATTCAGCTGCCCATTTACCCAACCCCAGTATTGGGGAAGAAGTCAGCTGTTGTCAACCTGAGCACTGTACTGACTCCTGCTCAACTAGCATTGCTTGAACTTGGTCTTTCTCTTGTGCCAACTTCTTCTGTAAGTCCATTTGAGCTCTTTTTGGATTTGCACAAATTCTTCAGAGATGTAAACCTAAAGAAATTTTGGGCCTTTCCCACAGATTTACACTGAAGTAAAAGGGACCAGACTTCTTTGGTCAACTCAAAGCAGCAGCTATGCCCTCAAATGCATTTAAATAAGAGTCTACCTCAGACTTGAAATGGGGTAACCAATGTTGCTTATATCAAAACTGGCAGAAACAAAGAAGGTCAAGAGCCCTGATATGGAGGGGCATGGCTTGCACATCCAGCTCCTTGTTGCAGGTCTCCAACTCCTTTATGAAGAGAGTGAGGCAGGTTGACATACCTTCATGAGGCTCAGAGGCCTGATCAGACTCTGTGCCAGCAGCAGACACATCAGCTGTGTCAACATCCACTCCAAGTACGACGTCTTCTGCCCTTTTCCACTGGAGCCATTTGTAGTGATAGCACACCTCTCAGTTTGTCCCGGACTTCAGCTATAATGGAAAAGACACAAAGCTGGAGTTATATCTGTATTTACCACAGCTGGTGCTTCTTCTCTCATTCTCTCCCCTCCCTCTCCAGTTGCTACTTCAATCATGAAACTGATCAAGGATCAGCTGATCGGTTTTTCTCTTGTTTGTTTATCTCCTACTTTGCGCCAGAAAAAGCAAACCAGCAGATGTCGCTCTAAATAACAGCATCACGTTTAAGCTTGATCAGCTGTTGTTAGAATTTATTTAATATTAATTTCTAGTATCAGCTGATGTTTGCTGGAGCCACAGCTGTAAAGTTGCTGGTCATGATATCGGTTTGGTTATCTGGTGAGAGGGAAACATGAAGATGTAACCAGGAGATGTCCTTACTGAATCATCAGAGCTGAACAGGTGATGGAGAAACAGGTTTACCTTTTAGGTGACATGAATGAGTTGAAGGGAAGTTATGAACTGTTTCTGAGAGACAAATAACACCAGGATCCTTTTCTATGTAGCTGACAGCTGGTAACTGTGCAGGAGCGGGTCTAGCAAAGGTTTGCCAGGGGGCCAGGTAGGGCATTAACAGGGAAAGGGGGCACAAAGAAATACTTTCTTATTCTCATTTAAAATGTCTAGCTTTTAAAAAATAATTATCTGAATCTTACAACCAAAGCTGTCATCTGATGTAAAATGTATAGAAATCATACATTTACCAACAAGACTGTACATCACTGTTACAACAGTGTTTGTTTTCGTTCAAAGGCTTTATGGCTTTTCCTATAATACCTGGTGGGTCGGTCTCTAGTCAAAATGCCCAGGCCGATTTTTTTGTCCCAGTCCAGCCCTGGGCACGACACGCAGTGAATTAATCTGAGAAGGTGCATTAAAAAATAAATGGCCGGGCCAGCGGTGCACATCGCAAATCAGCTCACATAGACACATTAGTTGTGCCTCTTCTTAATGACAGTATCTTAGCTAACAACCCCAACTACCAGATTCAACTTGTAATTGGCTAAAAATAACTTGAGAGGGACGTTACTAGCTTTTTCAAGCGATGTTGAAATTTCCACATTCCAACACTTCAAATGTTGTGGGGGTCAACGTTTGCAGAACTACAGATGCAGCTGGAATCCACAGCTGTGCGTGTTCATGGAGCTTGCATTTTCACCTGCTGGACATCACTACCTGACAAGTTTAACTGTCTTCAGAGGCCTTATTGACAGTATTTGGCTCTACATGTTTGTGTGAGCAGATTTTCTCTCACATGAGTGTCCTCAGGTAGCCATCTGAACCTGTGTCTCTGAGTGGGAGACCAGAGATCACATTAACATGTGTATCTCTGTATTAACAAACATGCCATATTGGCCCAGTTTATTTTTCTTATCATTGTTGTGAGGACACCATAAATAGCATTTGTATTTTCTGTTATACAGTTCATTTGCTGTTCTTGTTATGGATAAAAAGTGTCTTTTTTTTGGTTTCAAAATAGCTGATAACTATTCGCTGATAGCTGCCAACATCTGCGAACAAATATAATCCTTTAAAGTAGTTCTATATAGTGTGTAACTGTTAATATAGAGCGTTATTAAATTTATTGCTAATGCAATCATATGGCACACCGACTTCTGAGGAAATTTTAGATGGCACTCATCATCAGAAAGGTTGCCTACCCCAGTTTTACATGAATCGACATTTATCTTTTTTTTAGTTCTGAAAAGGAATTGATGGTGTGTTGGCACCGTCTACTGGGGTTTAACCAACCAAAATGATTGTTTCTGCTCCCGGTGCAGCTGTGTTTGGATAACAAAAATCTGTGCCTGTGATATTGTGTGTGACGGGGGAATGAAAAACAAATGAATAAAAGTAAGAAGGGTGATTTATTGTCACCCCATCGCTTTTAAATATTTGTTTCGCAATAAAATGAAACAATGGAAAGAGCAGAAATTACATGACTGTGGAAGTTCGGTTTCATCACAGCGTGAGCACGAAGACTTTAAGAATAATTTCACAGGATTTCTCAAACAGCCTGTTTTTAACCTCTGGCACAACATTAATTAAAGTAGAACCTGAATAAATAAATATTTTTTCTTCTTCTGTGATTCCTGCAGGGTAGCCGAGTCAGTTCGCTCAGTTGTCACCCAGACATAATGCTTTGATCCCACTCCCTCTCAAACGAGACACCTTCTGCTCCAGCTGCATGGAGCTCAGGGCCCTATTTCAGGAAGCCGGTTTAGAAAACTCAGAGTGAAAAACGACACTCACGGTTGAGTAACCCCGAACTGTCCAACTCGGAATATTCCGTTTCAGAAAGGCTGATAACAATTAGTTCAATCAACGCGGAGTTGCTACAACCCCAAGTTAAGCACGCGCACGAGGATACATAAAGCCCCGATCAGTGGAGCACAGATTAAGCGAGTCACCATGGAGACGGAGGGAAAGAAGGCGTGGTCGACGTATTTCACAGCGCTCGAGGCGGAAATTCTGATGGCAGCATATGCCGACAGCATGCACATCATGCAGAAAAAAAGTAACACAGCCGCAGCTGCAACGGAACGGGAGCATGCATGGCAAAACATAGCTGACAGAGTCAATGCGTGAGTGTTAATTTAAACATTGATCTAGGGATTTCCACCCATATAACACGTTATTTTATCATATGTCATCCTATTTATTATGTTATACATTTTATTTTGTGATGTGATGTGAGCGCAGGTGCAACCCAACAGGCTCCAAACGTTCCTGGCAGCAAGTAAAAATGAAGTATAAAAACATAGTCCAAACAGGTAAGGTGTAATTGTATTATGAGCCATAGTGCTTGGTCTGTGTGTCCTATGTAAATCAATTGCAGTTAGAGGCTACAGTAATATACCACCTGTAAGCACATATTGAAATTATCTGAGCACATCACAAGTACACATTTGCCTACTCTGTATGCCCAAATGTGTGCCGTCACAGCCAACAGAAAAAAAGCGGAGGCCCGAAAAACAGGTGGGGGTCCTCCACCACCACCACTCACAGAGGCTGAGCAGTTGGCCCTCAGCCAAAACAGTGGGCGCCCTGTGGCTGAAGGCATCTCTGCGGGGACATCCTCTGTGGCAACAACCCCACAAGACACAAGTGCCTACATAAGGGGTAAATCCAAAACAATACATGGCGTGCATACATCCATTCTGCACAGTCACCTTGACCAAAATGAACTATGTCGTAGTGAAGTTACTGTCCTACTGACAGAGAATGACAGTTATCAAACAGTTAGGTGAATAAACAACACTGAGACACTTGGAAACTGTTAACGTGCTGCACGGGTGAGGGCCCAGGGAGAGACTCACACACACCGAGCTGCAGTGGTACGTCTTTATGAAGAGCATAGCAGTGTCCTTTAATTTTGCATACATGCGTGTGTGTGTGTTAACCTCCCACAGGGTGAGCTCCCTGTTCCCAGAGACAGAGCGAGTAGTACATTCCGTACCTTTCCCAATAAGTGTAACATATGAACATATACCTCAATGCAACATAAAGCTCATAAAAGCGTTTCCACCCTGACACCTACTGATTTTGCCTTCCCTCAGTGTCGGTTGTCTCTGAGAGCATACTGACAATGAGGTGTATGGTGATTGGTATGTCTGGTAATTGCCATTTGCGCCCACATAAGTCATGAGTGACCTGTATGAACCCCATATTCTTCCAGTTGACGGTGATGGTGTACTGCATCTGGTGCAGCCCCCTGTTGAGCCAGACCGACATGCAGTTGTGAGTACTCGTAATACTCCACAGACTACATGTGTCAACAGTAGAACAGCAATGTTGTTAAATGTCTCCACCACAGGCATATGATGACGAAACAGTGAAGTCGAAGCTGGAGATTGTACTGCTGGAACAACAGTTAAGGGTGGGTGGAGTGATCATAGATGGACGAATCATGTCAGTGTTTGTACAACATACTAATATACGCATTTATTCTTTGTGTACAGGACATACAGGGTGACCAATAAAGGCAGTTGACCACAGTAGCTGTGTATTTGTCTTGTAACATGTTGGGTTGACGGGTCACAGGAAATGGTTGTGGCATATGGTGTCTCTGACTGCTCTTCCATCCTGTACGTTCGTGGGTGGGTCAGGATGTTCATCGTGTGGATCACTGCTGATGTCTGGTTCAGCTGGACAGTGTTCACCTCTAATCGTGGCAATGTTGTGTAGGATCACACATGCCACAATGATGTCACATGCCCTTTCTGGGGTGACCCTGAGTCCACGAAGGCACTGGAACCGGGCCTTGAGCATTCCGATGGTCATTTCAACTCTGCCCCGTGTCCTGCAATGGGCCAGATTATAATGCTGCTGTGGGCCCGGTTCAGGGTCAGGGTAAGGGGTGAGCAAATAGGGTAGACATGGGTACCCCCTATCACCAAGCAGGTGGCCAGTGAACTCTCCTAGGACAGAAGAATACATGTCAGTGCAAACGTCCCTGTGGCAATTGGTCTCTGTATATTTCACAGTTACTTCGACCCACCATGTCCAAATTTGGTGCTCAGTGTACATTCCCGGAAGATTCGTGAGTCATGTACAGAGCCTGGCCACTTGGCTTCCACATTTGTGATGATGTTGGCAGCATCACATATGATCTACCCAGTGCAGAGAACACATATTAGCATCCATTACCATGATGCCATCACTTGTTGGTGTGAAATGCTACAGGGAATTATGTACCTGTACATTGATGCTGTGGACGGACTTCCTGTTCACATAGTCTCCTTCATTTGCTGAGGGTGCAATGATTGGGATGTGGGTGCCATCTATACAGCCAATCACGCCTGGGAACCCTGGAAATTTATGTACCATTTGAGTGGTAGTTCACGTATCACCACATCATGCATTGAGTTTTGTTCATCCTGATACCTGCAATTTTGTGGAATCCCTCTTTGATGAATCTTGTGGGTCTGTGACCGGGGAACACCACAAACGAGTGCAGGAGACGTTTCAGTGCTACTGTAACATTCCTGACTGCCCGACAGACGGTAGCCTTGGAAACGTGCTCAGCGTCACCGATATTGTACAGAAAGCTCCCGTTTGCAAAGAAACGGAGTGCGGTACAAAGAATATGTAATGGACTGAGCGCATGTCCGCGATGTGTCACATGCGCAATATATGGCCTGAGGATGTTATGCAAATAACTTATTGATTGTGCTGAGAAACAGTAACGTTCGCACAGGAAATCATCAGGTAATGATAAGATGTCCATACGCGCTCTGATCACTCTCTCCCGGCGGAGTGCTCTGCGGAGAATTTGGGCTTCAAGATCTACTGGCTCTTCAAGGAAGGGACACGCCATGTCTGACACTTCCTGCTGTCAGGTTTCCGACAAAGAGGCGGGGTCAGTCAGGGTTAGTTGTAGTAAACCTGCTAGGGGGCAGGTTAGCTTCACGGCGTGTGTCGTCATAGTGACTCACCCAGGCTTCAGCTGAACTCGCTTTGTGAAACCGAAAACCCTGAGTTTTCGTTAACTCAGGGTATACTTACTCAGTTTTTCCACTAAACCGGCTTCCTGAAATAGGGCCCAGGGCTGCGATGATGGAAAATAAAGAGTGCTGATCCCTCTCAAAGTGCTTGCTCTGGGTAACCTTGATAGTAGCTGCGAGTGGACCGGAGGGTGGGGAGTGCAGGTAGTTCGAGCGGAGGGGGGTTCCATTTATCTTGTGGTGCAGTGACGGCAGCAGGATTTATGGGGCTTTGGGTGTCATCCCGTGACAAGGTGCACATTCTTTCCGTGCATTATGGGCCCAGATGATACTAGTTGGAGGCTCCCTGTAAATAACCTCGAGGTTATGTCTTTTATTGAGTTATACATTGTGTTAAATTTATGATTGAGGTGGTGGTGGTGGGGAAATGTGTTCGGCTTGCTGTTCCAGTGATAATGTGAAAACAATGCTGCCAAGCCAAGTGTTAGCCACAAACATCTGCGGAAAAACAAAAGCGGAGAGATGAGCGGAACACAAGAAGACCTGTAAAAAAAAAAAAAAAAAACCTGATACAAAATATTGCCAGAACCAAGCATCATCGCTTGCCAAAATCAAAATTTTGATTATCAGCAATTTGTGTATCCATGGTTACTTTGCACTTAATTATGTGTTGACACTGGATAACATGACGTATGCAAGGATTACTGGAACACTAAAACCACGAGACAGTGAAAGGGGGAAATACCAAAAGATGAATAAAACATCTCATATAAGTAGAAACTATTAAATCCCACAGTGCTTGATTATTCATCAGTGCAACATAATAATAATATGGATAGACTTAAAGCATAAAAGTTAGATTTTTTGGACATTACGCTCCATGTTTCTATGTTTATAATATCACATTTACATAATTTCTAGCTGTTTGTGGCAGGTGTGGATCAGCGGATCATGCAAACATTGAATCTGCAGTGCTGCGTGATGGCCTTAAGCCTCTTTCCAGGATTGGTTGCTGAGCCTCTTTTTTGCTTCCTCATTTTTAGGTCCTAATCAGTGGTTCTCATGAAGGTAATGACTTAACCTGCTTGGGAGTTCATGACAGTTGGTCTCTGGTCTTTTATCAGAAAGCATTTCAGGAACTCAGCTTTTGTTTCATTGTGTTACATGTGTAGTATTCTCTAGTATAAGCTGCATGTTTTGCGGTTCTATTTGGTCTTAAAAACCAGAAAACTAATGTAATTCAAAGGTTTTATAGTTAGGCCTGTAGTTTGTAATCTAACCAGTTTAAAATGTAATATGCTGTTGACATGAAATATGCTTATATTTTCACGCTTTAGTTTAAAATAGTTCAGTGTTTTTAATTCAGAAATATGAATCCACTCTTGTCTTACCACAAACTGTCTGCACACTGACAATAGGTCTGATTTAGCAATCTATTTTGTGTTGCTGGCTTAAACTTTTATTTAAATTGTTAACTGACCATTGCAGCCACAAAAACCATTCTTCCACTGCAGCTACGGGAGCCTGACACTCTTAATTGAAGAATTCAATTATTTCATTGCTAGTTTGGGCTCTCGAGTTACTGATTTGTGTGCAAAAGCAATCAAAGCATTTCTCCTGGCATATCATAGATTCAGCAGAAAAACAGACATTACACAGTTTCACAGCATAATAATTACACAACGAATGAAAGCTAATACAAACCCACATTTTAGCAGTCTTGACACTGAGCTCTGGGGCACCTCGGTACAAATTCTCTGATGGAATATAAAGAGATCTGTTACACGAGCTCCTTTGTTGAGGAAAAAATGACTCATTAGCAGGTCTCGCTGACGTGTTAGCTAAGCACGCTGTAGTATCGACCTCCTGCAATATTTTCTGCAGCTCCTCTTCTCTCCTCTCGCCTCACTAATCCAGTGATGCTGGAAAATACAGCAAACATTTTCTCAGATGGTTTATAAAGGCTGCCTTTGTTGACCAGCCAAGAAAATTTTGGATCGGATCACAAATGCATTTTAAGCACGGCAAATGGATGTATGACATGCTTGTATAGGCCCCGAAGTGCTTACTCAGGCCCGTGCATTCCTAGTGTCAAGGAAATTCTCGGTTCTCGAGAATCTAATGAAGACAGATTTGATAGGAAAATTGATCTTTTAAAGCCCCGGATCTGCACTAGTTGTGAGGAAAATATCCACTGGGTTTTGTCTCACAATGAGATTTCCACAGTTTGAAAAATGGGACACTTGTTCTGAGAAAATAAGTCTGTGTCCAGCATTAATTTATTGGCAACCTAAGTCCTTTACTCATTTATTATTAATTAGGTAGAGGATGTTCTCATTGTGTTTTTACTGTTACCTCTAATTAGTTTCTAATACTGCTCAGCGTAAAATAATAAGCAGCTGTGTCCCTCCATGAATACAGTGTGGCGTATAGAGACGAGAAAAAGAGCAAAAAGAGAAACACCCAAAATTTAGAATTTATTTCCATCACAATGACGTTGTTGGGAGTGTCAAAAATTTTGTCCAGTTCACTTAGCAGATCGTGCTAAGGAAGCTTTTCCAGGGAAACATAAAGAGGGATAAACTGTCGTTTGGCGAGATGCCTGCTAACAACACGACCTGCCAAACAACCAAACAAGTGGAATTTCACAATGTCTTCCCGATACTTAGGAACGCCCTGTCGACACAATCAGATGTAAGCGCAGTAAAGTAAGTTTTAGTTTGTCTCAGCTCTGATTTCCTTTAGCCTCAGTACACACTCAGCAGACACACCAGGCATGTATCTGGAGATTTTAAGGGGAAACTTCCATCTCAGTTTTATAAGACATTGATGCAAATCAGATCTGCATTGACCCGACATCCTGAAGGCTCGGTTGAGCCGCGCGGGCTGCAATCAATACGGCCACACCAGATCGGCTTTAATGCCACAGGTCTGTGTATTACTCAGCGAGGGCTCTGATTTATTCCCACAGAAACGCCTTCTTCCTGGCAGCTTTAATTAAGCGCTGAGACAGCCAACAACAACAGGGCAAGGAGTCCCAGTCGGAGATCAAGCAAGATACAGAGCAGCGTCGCAGACAATCCTTTGAAGTTATTGTCATTAGGCTTGACTTGATGCTGCCACGACGACCACAACGCACTTTGTCATGAGTGCATGTAAAGCCGTCTCCAGTGTCTAGCTAATGGCATTCCGACGCTAATACCTCCTCTACTTTAAAGATAACAAGAGTCAGATGATTGGCCACGTAGCCTTCCAGTAATATTTCACTCCATACAACCACAGAAGAGATCTCACCTGCTTTAATAACCCTTAATGCCCGCTCTTTGTCTTAATTAAGGCAACAGTTTGCGTCAGTGTCCGTGTTTGTAATGTGTTTGCATCTCCACTGGTTACAAACAGCAGGCCTTGCTTTTAAAAAAACAACAAAAAAACAGTTTACCCTTTCTGTTCCTCGTAAAAACAGATGTTTAGATAGTCGCCATCCCAAGCACACTTTGCGACTTTCGTTGATTTAGTACCGGCAATGGCTTTTAAAAGAGACTGGATGAAGTAGGAGGTCGCCAGGAAGTCAGGAACACATCAGTATCCAATTAGACGCTGTTAAAACTGGGAACCCTGCGTGTAGAGTTTGGCAGAAGTAGGGGGTTAAACCGTTTTTTTCCTGCTTTCGTGTCAAAGGGGGAGTGGAGAGTGAATAATCCCTGCTGTAGCTTGGGGAGTGACGGGCGATGGCGGTCGACGTGCAGTTGAACAAAATTTATTTTGGACGCCTGTTGTCTTAGATCACATCAGGCTCAGACTTGCCATGCTTTTACAGACATTTTAGAGCCCTTGTTTTGACTTTCCTTTGACACTGAGTTACTTCATGGCAAAAGACCTGCACGCATCCGCATTACAGATATTCTTGATTGTGACCATGCATGTCGGTATTATGTCTAAAGACGTAAGTAAAGAGAAAAGTGGAAGATGAGATGAAGACACCAGAGCTGACATTTAGATGTGAGCTCCATTGAGCTCAGAAAGCTCTTCCCGCTTAATAATCTTCAAACTTTGATGCCTCCTTTTGTCTAAGCACTTTGGCTAATCTCCTCTTTTCCGTGAGATCCCTTTGAACAGTGGTAAACATTTATCTGAGGCAAACTTGTCTTTTGGGCGAGTGATGAGCTTTTGATATCAATTTGTGTTCGTTAGACTGCAGCAGTTCTCCCTCCCCCAGAGATCAATACCTCCGCTCGTCTCTTTCTGGCTGTTCAGCTTTACAAGCTGTAAAGACAGATAAAGTGAAAAGAAAGAGAGAGCTGGAGATTGAAAGGAGAGAGGGAAATAGAAGTGGAGGGAATCACAACAGCCAAGCTGCAGAATAAATCTGGAATTGGTTTTATTACTGGAGCATGACTTCCTTGATGTTTTCTGCCTGGACTATGTGATGTTTTCAGATCAAGGTTACCGGACTTTCTCTTCTATTGTAATTCTATAAAATAAATGCTCCTGAAAAATGTTTCTGACTAACGGGGATTTCTAACTCTGAAAGCAAGCATTTATGAATTGCCAACGTTTGAAAATCAGACTTCTTTTTTCTTTTCTTTTTTCCTCAAAGATAAGGAGCTTGTCAAGGGAGGGCGAATCATATATTGTATGATAAGGAATCTTTGGAGAAGATTAGGCCTTTAAATGAAGGGTTCACTACCAAAACATTCAGTGTAATAGAAGTCTCCTGCAGACTGATAAAAGCATTCAACTAGAACCAAGCGAAGACTATTTCCGCCTGCTCTATTTATGTATTCAGAGCTTTTGCTCAACTATTTTATTCCACCTTCTTTTTCTTCTTTCTCATCACTGCACACACAGCATGAGTCTTCCTGAGAGGAGTGAACAATTAAGGGAACAAATTAAGATCATGAGATTTTATGACACACTGAATAACCTCTATTCTACTATCAGATGTTGTTGACCCGATGAGAAGGCTGATGTCAGATTTGAGTGGTAGCATCCACGCTGGTTTTCTCCATCCAGGCAAGAGTTTTAGGACTGTTTCCAAAATAGAGGGTTAAATATTTATTGAAAACAGAAAAATGCTAAATTTCTTTGCTTGAACCAATGTTAAGGTGGACTTGGATGTGGCTTTTCCAGATTCAAAGCTGACTGTAGGGCTGGAAGACATGGCCTAAAATCCATATCGTGGTATAATTTGAAGCATGTGCGGTAATAATAAATGTTCTGACAGAGAGATTTCTGAAAAAATAAAACGTACAGCTCTGCTATCACTTCCAACATACATGAAGACAGAAAACTAAACAGCAGTGACATTTTTAGGGTTGCTGAAGTTGGACTAGCTTGTATATAATGATGTGCTACGTGATTGCTAGCAATATGTTAGCATAAAATAAACAGTGAAGCTGGAGGATGAACGCTAACTTTTCCCCCCTCGATAGTATTTAGCGTGAGGGTTCCTGATGGTTAGGGACAAATGAAATTGTAAACAGACCAAAATGTCAGTCAGGAGAAAAACTGAGACAATCCATCCACAATACGAGGTTAGTCATTAATATACTGCAACAACATGGGAATAGAGCAGCTGCGAGAGAGTTCAACATTAATGAATCAATGGTACGGAAGTGTAGGAAGCGCAGTTTTTGACTTTTACTCATATTCCAAACGTGCTTCGTCTCTTCGCTATTACTGTTGCCCAGCATAATTTGCAGATGATATTGCTTGCAGCCGCTTGATAGCTTTTGACCAAAACGGGCACAGGTTGATGACATCATCAACATTCCCTATCGTGGTAGAGAGGTATAGTCAAAATCTCTACCATTGGCCAAATCCATATCGTTTCTACTGTATAACGTTTATACCGCCCACCCCTAGCTGATTGTACCCACTCAAGACCACACTTGTGATTTGACCAGGCTCAGAAGTAACTCTTTACTCAAGCTGATTAAAAGGAAAAAGAATTAAACATTTGATGTGCATACAGCAGATGATTAGGGCAGTAATTTTGGTCAAGACCAAGTGCTGACTAAATGCTCCACTCAGAGACACTCTGAGTGTAAGACACAATGTAACAGAGACACACTCGGTGAATTCCTGGGTTAAGTAGTGAGTTTAAGGTAGTCATGGGTAGAAAATGGATTGGAAGTCAGAACAGTACCAGAGCATGGCAATAAGAAGTCATGGCCATGGGAAAAGAGTACCAACACGGAAAGAGTGAAATCCCAGGAGGAATGCCAGACTACCAATAATGTTTTGGCATATTTTAAGCTGACTATCTGCAGCATCATTTCCACATTTGTGATTATCAAGAAATCACAATCAATTAATTTTTTTATCTGACATCCAAAAGCCTTAGTTTTAAATAAATAACCTTGGTGTTGATGTATTCTGTGTAGAAAAGATTTAAATGAGATATGGGTGTGGAAAGCGACAAACTTGGGTATACCTAAAATTATTGGGCCATTTAATGGAAAAATGACTCAGAACTACTGAGTGTGCATTGTATTTAATGCAAACACCCAGACATTTACCTGTAGTGTAGCGCTGTCACTGATTATTGTTATTATAAAAGAACGTTATTATACTGATACGGAAGTTAAGTGTTGGTTGTGCTCTTAAAGTAGATTAATTATAGTAAGTATCGTTTTAAACTTTCTTAAAGCTTTTCTTGTGTTTCCTTAAGTTCTCTAAAAATGTACACACTTTGATAACAAACAACAACCATACAACAATTCAAAATGACAGTTTAACGGCCGACAACCCTCAATCTAAAATACACAATGTGAAGGAAGGAGGAACTCTCATAACAGATACTGCACTTAAAAATGTAAAGACACAAATTATATGCAGGGAATCATACTTTGTATTTCAAAAACACACAGAAATATGCCCCAAAACAAACTGGACAATTTTTAATTAAAAAAAGGGGGATGATTTATCCATTTACTGCTATCGTCACACGACCTGACTCGGGTATAAAGGCAGAGTAAAAAAATACTTTTGCATTTGTGTCAGGATTCAGCTCCTATTCTCACACAGCAAAGGCACGATGAATATTTGTGTCAACTCATCCACCCCGACAAGTCAGTGTAATGCAATATGTTGTAACAATCTGCAACATCCATTTTGCCGCCACACCTATCGAGAGCTCCGACCTGAAATGTCATGACAACGGAGAGCTGAAAAAAATAAAACAAAAATTAATAAGCTGAAGCGTTTCATTTTTATTTGGAGCGATTATGAGTCATTCACGGAGAGAAATGTCATGACTGCACTCGTGGAAACTCAACTCCAGATGAGAACGCTCTGGCTCACGTCGACTCCAGCACTAGTTTGCAGACCGAGTATTACGCTGACAGCGTATGACTGTGATAGAGGGTTTATGAACTGCACAGCTACATAAAACTGCACCATGTCAAATGCGGCTTGTGTGTAACCCACCGACATGTGCGCTGAAGGCATTGCGGCCTGCGTCCCTCCCACTAAGCCTGCTGGGATTGAATCTGGTTTCCCACCATTTCCTCCCCATGTGTTTTACATCATTATGTGAGCAGCAAACAGCGAGGAGACAACTGCTCGTACCTGCAGGGGCTAACCAAAACAGTTGGAGGAGCTTTTATTTTGGAATTTGATATACACCATCTAGAACAAGTGGCCATGCTTTGAAGGGAACCTGGCATGAGAGTAAAGCACAAAACTGCTTCCAGTTACAGCAATGAGTCACACAAAGGCTTCTTTGCTCTGAATAATTGTATTTTTGAGGATGTCATCAATATTATATGAGGTATTGACCGAAGGTATGTGCTGTTTTTCTCCTCTGAGAGACGGTTTCGATGGATGTCAGCCTGCAGCAGTTAAGGAATAAAATGACACGTGAAACTGCAGCGGCAACACTTACGGTTGCTGTAAGATTGGAAATGGAAAAGAAATGGGGCTTCAGGTAATCAGACTGAAAATGCTGCGTCTGCATACTCTCTAATGCTCGACCGCTTGCCAAACTGTTGATTCCATGTATTTTTTTTTTTTGCCTTCACATTTCTCAGCAGAGAAGATCAAAGGGTCCTTGCAACGCCTTTCAAAATCCTCCACAACCAACCCCACACTTTTAACAATTGAAGTAATTGGAAACAGATAGTGAAGTTACAGAGTACTGCGTGGATACTGTGACTGTCAGCACGGAGGATTCAGAGATTCACAAAACAAGAAACAGAAAGAACACTGACCCTTGATTTCAACATCCTGCACATCCTAATCAAAGGATGCTTACTCTGGGACATCGTGTACCCAATGTTAACGTTTTAGGTTTTTATTGCAGCATGATTTAAAAAAGTTCCCCATGTTCAATTCGGTCTATTTTATATGGTGTATTTCCAAGCACTTTAAGCTGGTCTTAAACAAACAGAAGCTAAAACTGCTTGTTTCAGATGGTGGATGAACTAAGGGCCTGCATCAGCACAAAGTAAAAAACTAATAAATATAATAAATGCAAATCTGGCTTTCGGTGAAAGAGTGCTGACCTTAAATAGCACCAAAAACAACGTCTGATGTCATGAAAATCTCAAGACATGGATTGTTTCTGCTAAAATAAATAGAGTTTTAGAACAAATGGCCCAAACAAATTATAACAAATAACACACACATGGATTTAAGCTCTTGGCCGAAATATTCACTTACTAACTCAGTGTATGGCAAAATGTTTCTATTTAAGAGTCGGTCGGTTTCTCTGTGGCGCCACATGAGTCTATTCCCCACAAGACTTTGATTTGTTTGAGGCCAACACAATCAGAAGTCCTCCTTTGATTCAGTTGAGGTCTCATTTCTCTCCTTTCTGTTTCTACAGCTTCTCCCTCACTCCTCTCTTGGCTGTTGGTGGACGGCTTTGAAACGTCGAGAGTGCGCCTGTTGATCAGATACCCTTATGACTAATGAAAAGCGTCACGGAACTGACAGCAAGATTAATGAAGTATCCCAGGCTGCACTCGCATGCGGCGCACTGGGGCTTTTCCTGCAGGGCTGCTGCCGCTGCTTAACTGCTATTTATGGTGACAAATAATGCCCCATTCTGCCACCGACACCTGCGAGTCAAGGTTAAAAAACACATTCTCCACAGCCAGCGTGCGGTTGTGGATGACATGCTTAAAGGGGTGGAAGATAGAAGGCAGGGGAGGGCAAAGACGAACAGAAAGGGAGAGCAGCAGCTTCAGATACAGAATACACTTATTTTCTGTAACTGGGCTCAGCAGGGGGATCAGGGAGATGGTGGGGGGGCGGACGGGGAGAAAGGGAATTCAGGATTAATTGAAAACATATGTGCTGTGCAAAATGGCTGCAGCAGTAGAGCCTGAAGGCAGTGATTGCAGGGAGGAATCTCTCACAGCACTCGAGAACATTTATTATATTTGATTCTGTTTTTATTTATTTATTTTTCACTCTTGAAGAGGCAGCTGATGATGTCACCAACCGTCTGTCTGTCTGGATAGATAGTGTGTGTGTGGGTGTGTGTGGGCAGATATCGCTTTGATCAAGGAAAGTGTCTCATTTGTAGTCGATACTGGCGGCCGGAGCTCAGGAGCGGTCAATGCCGTCTGACCTTCAGCAGCAGCAGCGTTACAGTGGGCCAGTCTGCGTTTGTGTGTCTGTGTGTGCCAGAGCAGAGCCAAAACCAGGCAGAGGTTAAGCATGTCTGGGAATAAGAAGCCACACTTACACTATGACATGCATAGTCACACACGTACACACTGGTACGGTCCTGCTCAGACCGCAGGGAACATTTGAACTTTAGCTGTGAAGCCATACAAACACGACACATCTGTGAGGAAGCACAGGTGTAAATAAGCATGCTTCTTGTATACAGTATGAAGTCCATGCTCAAACACACAGCCACATGCGTGCAAACATGCACATGTATATACAGTTTGTCTTTGCTGGCATGTTTTTACAGCTCAAAAAATTGTTTCCACATGGGTTTAGTGAGGCAAGTAAGTGAAACATATTACCGTAGCAGCAGTCACAAAGTATTTTATAAAGTCAATACCAAGCAACCTCTGGAGCTGGATAATGTAGACAACACAAATATAGGTTCCTGCGCTACCAGGATTGACCACTGAAGGTTGTCTCTGACAGTGAGTCAATCAAATTAGAACCACTAAAAAACATGTTTGCAGCCTTTAAAAAAACCAAACTTCCCATCTGGATTTTGTTAAAGCTTAATGTTAAGGGCACTTTGATAGGTGTCAACAACTCTGTAACACGTTTGTGATATGTTTTTTGTGTTTTGGAGCATTTAAATGGCAAGTAATATGATTTACCTGCCTGTCATTTACCACTAATTATCTGCTTTTTTTATGGTCTATTTGATTCACCTTTTATTGTTCATTTTATTTTATTTTCACTTGCTAAATACGGGACAGACTTGACTGGGGAAAAGAAAGGGGAGAAAGGAAGAGGGAAAGAAAAACAGCGGGGAAGAGGAAAGGTGTTAAAAGGCAAACAACAAAAAACAACAAAATAAGCAGAATAAATGCATATATCAATCACCTGGATCACCTGTTGAGAAAGAAAAAAGAGAAAACAAGCAGAAGAAAAAAAAGAGCAACATAATAAACAACATCATGATGATCTATGGGAATATCACAGTAAATACTAAATATTAAACATTATTGTGCAGCACGTAAGATTGACAGCGCACTTTGCTTTGAGGTAGCAGCCAAAAAGGGTGTAGTTTGTGTGTGAGCACCCGTGTGTATACCCGTGAGTATGAGCGCACCAGTTGAAGAGCCCCCCAGGTGGCTCGATGCACTGGCGGCACCCTGCGCCAGGGCTGGGCCCCCATACACCCACCGCCCACAACCCCGGCAACACACCAACCAGGACCCAAGCCCCCAAGGCCCAGCCAGGGCCCCAGCCCAGAGATGGAGCACCCCCAGAACCCCACGCCCGTCCCGGACCCACCCAGGGTCAGCCAGGCTACCAGGTCAGTAAGCCCCATCCATCAGCACAGACCCTCCCCTAGCCCCGCTGCACGCAGCCACGAGGAAACCGTCACCTAAGAGCCATTTTCAGCAGCGGGCATTTCCACCTGCTGCTGGCTGAACTCCAGGGATTCTTGCAAGGATTTAAATTCCCGGTGAAGAATCTCCACCAAGGACAGCCTTGCATCGAAACTGGACAATCATTTGTCAATTGACTCCAGTATGTCGGCAATATCTTTGCCGGCTGGCGATGTTGTGCCGGGGGAATCTGCCGGGCCACATCTTTTCGACGACTGCGTCTCAGATTTGGCCGGGGAAGATGCACTCTGAGCCTTCTTCATTACGAGATCCTGGAAGCACTGATCGATGTAATCTTGGAGAGCCTCTAAACTCTCCCCATTGTTCTCCCGGGTGTTGGAGATGATTTAGACAATATTGTTAGTTATAAGACAATTGATAAGTGCATTTGGTAATACTGAAGCTTAAAGGAATTTGTTCAATTCTAAACTACCATTCGCTTTAATTTTCCGCCAAAATCTCCGGAGTCTGACGTCAGTTACAACATGAGTCGCTTAACTTGTCCGTCACTTCCGTGTTAATTTTCTGGTAGCATGGTGTCCTTGACGTATCCTGTGTTAAATTGGCTGACGCTACTAAAAGTAGCGTATAGAGAGAAATAAAGCAGCACAAGCACTGAAGCACACTCCCACCCCCCAATAATTATCTGCTAATTTCATCTTACATTAGTGTCATGTCTTACCTCACCTGTGTGGAAGGAAAATAATTTGGCCACATCATAAACAAGTAAAAAATGTGTAAAATTTGTTTACAAATTTTGGGGAAATCTGCATCTAAAAGAAAAGAAAATATTGGCTGATATCACCAGATATCAGTAATAGTCTTAAAACTCTAGTGACTTCTGCTGGAGGGAACATTTGTGTATGTGTGCAGGTACACAGGTATAGAAGGATACTCATTGGTAATATAGCATAGCATAGCATCTTTATTTATAACGCACTTTACATCCAACAATGTTGACCAAAGTGCTACAAATATAAAACAGAGAGGAAACAGTTTAAATTACATATAAAATATCTTAAAATTAAAAATAATATAATTAATAAGAAAATATATTAAGAGACGTCAACAAGTCCTGCTGTGCTAAAAGCCAAGGTAAATAAATATGTTTTAAGATGTGATTTAAAAACAGATAAGGAAGGTGCCTGTCTAGCATGTAAAGGCAACTCATTCCACAATTTTGGTGCTGCCATAGCAAACGCCCGATCCCCTCTGAGCTTACGATTAGTCCTGGGCACACTCAGGAGGAGCTGGTCTGCCAACCTGAGGGACCGGGAAGGTATGTATGGATGAAGAAGCTCAGAGAGGTACAGAGGTACAAACATTTAAAAACAAATAAAAGCAGTTTAAAACAAAATATCTTTGAGAGCGATAACAACAACAACAATAAAGGCCACTCAAAGAGCTAACAGTATCTGAAGAATGATGAAATATTACTCAGAGCCCTATGACATGCATGAATGAGTCATTTTGTTTGCTCAAACTGCAATCAGCAGTTCTCTTTCTTAATGCTGACATGCTTCACAGATCAGAATTAAGGCAACTTGTGAAACTAATAACAGAGGTGCAAATTAAGTTGTTTTGCAGATCACATCTCCAATTAGGTGAGACTAAGCTCTGGCTTCCATTGTGATATCACTAAGGTGTAACTGCATCATGTACATTTTTACACACTAGCAAGAAAAAAGGAAGATGAGTCCCACCTTATTCCACTAACACAGGCAGCAAAGCTATAAGTAGCAGCAGAAAGCGAATTAAAAGCAAACAATGTTCATTCACAAAGCTCGCCTCAGCCTGGGAACAGTCGTGTTTGTTAGTGTTGGAAAGCCCTGCCTAACTCTTTTACACATTGACATCAGGTGTAAAAGCAGGACCCATGAGTCAGATGTCAGATGCGCCAACCTTTTTCTCTTTTCCCAGCTTCCAAATGAGCTTGGCTCATCTGTGTAGTCTAACACAAACAAGTGGAAGGTTAATTTGCCTGAGGCAGTGTAAAGTAAGTTGTTGACATTGTGGTGTAAAATGAATCTTGGGTTGAGAACAGATGTCTCAGAACCGTTTTTCATTTTTGGTGTAACAGTCTGTTGCCACTTCCCCTATGAGGGGCTGCTGACAAAAAGCCTACAACAGACAAATCTACAACATTTTATGACAGTAACAAAAAAAAAAACAGAAAACACCAAAAAACATGGAAAGCAGCAATCACATGTTAAATTTTACCCCAGCCCTCAGCCTGTAGGGTGCACTGATGATTTCGTTTGAACCACACCAGAAATGCAAGGCAAAGTTTGAAAAGCTAGACACTTTGTTTGACAGGACTTACTGTTGTTTAGAAGAGATTTCTCATCACCTAACAGGGCCTTTTATGCTGCTGCTAAAGTAGAACTTCAACCAAACTGAATGTTACACGGAGTTTGACTACATGTTGTTTATGTATATTTTGGTCTGTGTGTGATGACAGTTCTTTTGGACACCTGTGTATGTGTGTATGCATGTGTGTGCCTTACAGTAGCACACCTGGACTGCAGAAAAAAGGCTGTAAAAATGATACATATGAGTGTTTGTAGGTTAGGCTGTAGTAAACGGAGCAGAGCCTGTTCTCAGGTCCACAGGGTCAGATACTCCAGTTTTATTTAAGCTGCTGGCATCTCAGAAATAAGCACAGGGTGTCTGGTGTCGGTGCTGTGCAATCGTAAGATCAAGCTTTCTCACAGCTTGTCATATGTACACTCGGTCGGATCCCCTCTGTGGCACATTTAAGCCAGACTGTATGTGAAAGATGGGTGTAGCCTCTGGGTGTGAAAAGTGGAGCCAAGAAGAACCTTAAAGTTCTTTTCTTTCTAATGGCACCAAGAGGTGACTCCTCGGGTTGTACAAACACTTTCAGTTGTAGAGAAGTCTTTGAGAAAATGACCCTCAGCTCCCTTGATGTGTGACCTCAGTAAATGCTTTCCGTATGAGTTTATGGGCTCAGTCAAAACAGGATTTCATTAACTTTAAGTTAATATAGATATATTAATTGAGCATTCCTTTCAGTGCTCGGGGTTAATACTCTTTTTGTGACTGTCTGTGAAAAGCGCTTAATAAATAATCTTTACATACTTAATGGGCACATTTTAACCTAAACCACAAGCTTCTATTAAACCTTACATCAACACAACTGATGCTCACAAGTGGATCATCCGAAGTATAAAATCAACCAAATCTGAAAAAGTTCTTAACTAACCCCCTCAAAATTTAAATTATCAGCATTAACATCAACATTACCATGGTTATTTTGTCACTTAAGAAATCAAAACTAGATGATGAATCTGATATCAAAGTGCAGATAAAAGGGAGGCATTTCATATAACTTGTTTTGACTGTCCACCTACCACCATGATGATATGACTCTTGAAAGCTTACCCAAAAGGCAATTTTTGAAGTTTTCTCAACTGAATCATCATAAAATAGATACAACAGTCAAATTATTGATGCTTGTTTCTGTTGTTCTACATCACAGACTTTAAATTGGTGGAGGTTTGAAACTGATACTGATATTCAAAGTAGCAGGAGTAGCAGTAGCAGTAAAACTATTTGGTTGTGGTTTTCAGCAGGCCTTTAATGCACTTTTTCAGTCCTTTGTGTATGTAATAAGTTAACAGGGTTCAAAAACAGTGGAAATATAGGGTTAAAAAGTCCAATTTCAACCCCTGACCTCAAAGGGACTTTTACTTGAAATATTGTCATGGTCTGCCTCCAAAAGGAGCCTTAGTTTTCCACTTTTAGTTTTCCGCTCTGCAGCTTAGTACAAGATCCATAGAGGCTGGGGTAAGCTGTGGGCAGGCTGTGTAAAGATGCCCCAGAGACAATCCAGCACATAACAGCAGATGCTAGCAGGCAAGGCATACATGGAACGCCATAACCAAGTGGCCGGCATAGTGTACAGGAACATCTGTGCCGAGTATAATCTGGAAGTCCCGAGGTCAAAATGGGAGATGCCCCCAAGGGTGGTGGAGAATGACCGAGCTAAGATCCTGTGGGACTTCCAGATACAGACGGACAAAATGGTGGTGGCTAACCAACCGGACATAGTGGTGGTAGACAAACAGAAGAAGACGGCCGTAGTGATTGATGTAGCGGTTCCGAATGACAGCAACATCTGAAAGAAGGAACACGAGAAGCTGGAGAAATACCAAGGGCTCAGAGAAGAGCTCGAGAGGATGTGGAGGGTGAAGGTGACGGTGGTCCGCGTGGTAATCGGAGCACTAGGAGCGGTGACTCCCAAGCTAGGCGAGTGGCTCCAGCAGATCCCGGGAACAACATCGGAGAGCTCTGTCCAGAAGAGCGCAGTCCTGGGAACAGCTAAGATACTGCGCAGGACCCTCAAGCTCCCAGGCCTCTGGTAGAGGACCCGAGCTTGAAGGATAAACCGCCCGCAGGAGCATGCTGGGTGTTTTTTTTTTATATATATATATATATATCTCATCTGGCCTTGGAAGGACCCCTCAGGACCAACTGTAGATTTTTGGTTCCCTGCAACTACAGCCATTTCTCTAAAATGAATTTTAGTTCTAAGGTGCTCTGCAGAGGTACCGCTGCAATGCAAAGTCCGGTGAGAGATCTAAAAATACCAGCAGTGCTGGAAGTGGTCCAACAATACACAAGGAGACGACCTTGAAGGGAACAAACTTAAATCCGGCAGGTTTTTTATTGTATAGGTGGAGACCTGGAACTTTCTGATTGCACCTTCTATATGTCACAGTGAGTCTTTTTTTATATTTGACTGTGGGTAGAGTAATCTATAGATTATTTTGTTCCTGTGTTTCATTTCTAGAGACCCTGTGTGGGGTTTTTTTTTTGTGTGTGGAGAGTAAAGAGGAAAGCAGCAGAGCAGCAGCCTCATATTATCTCCTGTTGAGTCTGATTACAACCAGCCAGAGAGAGAGAGAGAAGGGGAGAAGAAGAAGAAGACAAATCATGAAAAAAGTAATCGAGAGAGTGACTAAGTGAAAGGAAAACAAGAGAGAAGTGAGAGAAATGCAACAGAATGACTTTCTAGGAATGAGTGTGTAGGTATTTGAGAGAAAACAAAAGAGGAAAAAGAGGAGAGCGAGAAAGACAAACAATAATCAGTCTGGCTACTCAATGCACATAAGTAACTGTGATACTGTTGCCTCACGGCAGTGATTTCTTTAACATAACAAAAATAAACAGCCTGCAATTAAAGCAGGTGATTAGAGAAACCTGAATAACAGGAAATACAGTGGTGGGAAAAAGTCTTTGTCTCTTCCTGCTTTCCTGTGTTCTTACATGTTTGAGGAGCAGCACAGTGGTTATCACTGTTGCCTTACAGCAACATTGTCCTGAGTTCAATCCCACCATCAGGCTAGGGTCTTTCTGTGTGAGTTTGCATGTTCCCCCAGTGTTTATGTGGGTTCTCTCTGGGTACTTTGGCTTTCTCCCACTTGGAAATTAAATATCTGTGAATGAGAATGAGAATGGTCTACGACAGCTGGGATGGGCTCCAGTGCCTCCTCACAACCCTGAAAAGAATACATGGAACAGAATGGATGGATAGATTCATATGTTTGGCACGCTTAAATGTTTCAAATCATCAAACAAATTTAAATATTAAACAAAGATAACACAAGTAAACACCAAATGCAGTTTCTAAATGATTAGGAAAATCCAAACCTTCATGTCTCTGTTTGAAAAAGTGATTGTCTCCTAAACCCACGTTTGGTTGGGTAACCCTTGATTGCAGCAATGACTGCAATCAAGCATTTGCGATAACTGGCAATGCGTCTTTAACACCACTGTGGAGCAATTCTGGCCCTCATTATCTTGGCAGAATAGTTGTAATTTAGGGTTTTTGAGTGTGATCCACCTGTTTAAGGTCATGCCACAGCATCTCAATTGGATTCTGGTTAGGACTTTGACTAGGTCACTCCAAAGTCTTCATTTTGTTTTTCCTAAGTCATTCAAAGGTGGACTTGCTGGTGTGTTTTGGATCATTGTCCTGCTGCAGAACCCAAGTGTGCTTCAGCTTGAGGTCACAAATGGATGGCCAGACATTCTCTTTCAAGATGTTTTGGTAGACAGCAGAATTTGTGGTTCCATTGACCACGGCAAGTCTTTCAAGTGATGAGGCAGCAAAACAGCCCCAGACCATCACACCATCATATTATACTGGTAGTATGATGTTCCAAAATGTTGTGTTACTTTTACGCCAGATATAACAGGAATCAAACCTTCTGGAAAGTTAAACTTTTGTCTTGTCAACAGGATATTTTCCACATGTTTTTTTGGCAAATGTGAGACGACCCTTTAGGTTGCTTTTGGTCAGTAGTGGTTTTCTCCTTAAACTCTCCCATTGATGTCATTTTGATGCAATTTTGGCCCAGTCTCTTTCTTTTTGTTGAATCATGAACTCTGACCTTACGTGAACCATGTGAAGTCTGCGGTTCTTTAATGTTGCTCTAGGTTCTTTTGTGACCTCCTGGTAAGCCACTGATGTGCTCTTTGGGTACTTTTGGTAGGTCGGTCACTCCTGGGAAGCTTCAATACTGTTAGATGTTACAGGGAGTGGAGAATTATTAGGCAAGTTGTATTTTTGAGGAATCATTTTATTATTGAACAACAACCATGTTCTCAATGAACCCAAGAAACTCATTAATATCAAAGATGAATGTTTTTGGAAGTAGTTTTTAGTTTGTTTTTAGTTTTAGCTATTTTAGGGGGATATCTGTGTGTGCAGGTGACTATTACTGTGCATAATTATTAGGCAACTTAACAAAAAACAAATATATACCCATTTCAATTATTTATTTTTACCAGTGAAACCAATATAACATCTCCACATTCACAAATATACATTTCTGACATTCAAAAACAAAACAAAAACAAATCAGCGACCAATATAGCCACCTTTCTTTGCAAGGACACTCAAAAGCCTGCCATCCATGGATTCTGTCAGTGTTTTGATCTGTTCACCATCAACATTGCGTGCAGCAGCAACCACAGCCTCCCAGACACTGTTCAGAGAGGTGTACTGTTTTCCCTCCTTGTAAATCTCACATTTGATGATGGACCACAGGCTCTCAATGGGGTTCAGATCAGGTGAACAAGGTGGCCATGTCATTAGTTTTTCTTCTTTTATACCCTTTCTTGCCAGCCACGCTGTGGAGTACTTGGACGCGTGTGATGGAGCATTGTCCTGCATGAAAATCATGTTTTTCTTGAAGGATGCAGACTTCTTCCTGTACCACTGCTTGAAGAAGGTGTCTTCCAGAAACTGGCAGTAGGACTGGGAGTTGAGCTTGACTCCATCCTCAACCCGAAAAGGCCCCACAAGCTCATCTTTGATGATACCAGCCCAAACCAGTACTCCACCTCCACCTTGCTGGCGTCTGAGTCGGACTGGAGCTCTCTGCCCTTTACCAATCCAGCCACGGGCCCATCCATCTGGCCCATCAAGACTCACTCTCATTTCATCAGTCCATAAAACCTTAGAAAAACCAGTCTTGAGATATTTCTTGGCCCAGTCTTGACGTTTCAGCTTGTGTGTCTTGTTCAGTGGTGGTCGTCTTTCAGCCTTTCTTACCTTGGCCATGTCTCTGAGTATTGCACACCTTGTGCTTTTGGGCACTCCAGTGATGTTGCAGCTCTGAAATATGGCCAAACTGGTGGCAAGTGGCATCTTGGCAGCTGCACGCTTGACTTTTCTCAGTTCATGGGCAGTTATTTTGCGCCTTGGTTTTTCCACACGCTTCTTGCGACCCTGTTGACTATTTTGAATGAAACGCTTGATTGTTCGATGATCACGCTTCAGAAGCTTTGCAATTTTGAGACTGCTGCATTCCTCTGCAAGATATCTCACTATTTTTGACTTTTCTGAGCCTGTCAAGTCCTTCTTTTGACCCATTTTGCCAAAGGAAAGGAAGTTGCCTAATAATTATGCACACCTGATATAGGGTGTTGATGTCATTAGACCACACCCCTTCTCATTACAGAGATGCACATCACCTAATATGCTTAATTGGTAGTAGACTTTCGAGCCTATACAGCTTGGAGTAAGACAACATGCATGAAGAGGATGATGTGGACAAAATACTAATTTGCCTAATAATTCTGCACTCCCTGTAGTTAATGTCATAGATGTTTGTTTCTCCAGTGTTTCTTTGGCTCATGGCATGATGTTGGTTGTAGTTAAGTGATTTCTTGATTCAACAGGTCTGCCAGTAATCACAAAAAATGTGGTAAATAACAGTTAATTCATGATTTAGCAAGAGGGGCGATTACCAGGTATGTTTGGATAACCTTTATCCCTTAAACACCGAAATCATCATTTAAAAATTCCATTGTACATTTACTCAGATTATCTTTGTCTAATATTTGTTTGACGATCATAAACACCTAAGTGTGACATATATGCAGAATACTAGGAAGTCAGGAAATCAGACTTTTGGGACTTCAGAGTGGAGACATCATTAGAAGCAAGGCAAAATGTTTCAAAATCATATATGCTCCATGTGAATAATAATGCTGAAATAGATACAAAGTGAAGTCTTTGAATCTTAGCTGTTTGTAAAATTGAAAACTGAAAGCACTACTTTTGAGCTTTCTGTACCATTAGTCCAAATCATCCAAAAAAAGAAAACAATAGATCTAAGGATATGGAAAAAATCTAATTACTGACCTGCTGCATGCATGTGTGTTTTTAACTAATGGCCTGTCTACCTACGTTACTGCAACGCCTCATATCCTTTTTAAATGAAAATTCAAACTTAAAATAAACACAGCACATGGGAGGTGCTGAGAATCCTAACAGTTACAAAAATACAAACTCTCCAGGTGGTAGCTAATCTTCCTTGGAACTTGGAGAGAAAAAACAAGAAGTGAAAAAAAGCGCAGTGCACTCAGCTTGTGATTAAAATAAATTAGCCACCCATGGCAGCAATGAGCACTGCTGAGCCAGTCAGTGTGAGAGAAAGAAATCCCTTCCCACTGTCTTTGATTTGATAAGGTCTGACGTTAATGGAAGTCAGAATAAATAATGTTTTTTGCTGCTTTACATCAGCCAAACATTTTTATCCTGGTAATCCTGCATTAATTCATTCTTTCACTCGCGGGTCAAAACAAACAAGCTGTAAACATAGCATCAACATGTTATCACCTCATTAAGTTGCCATGGTAAACATGTTAGCACACAATGGCCTATTTAACATTAGACAGATATGAGGCAACTAAAACCCAGAGAAAAATCTCTGGATATTTAAAATGGTAAATGGCCTGTATTTGTATAGTGCTTTTCTAGTCCCTAAGGACCCCAAAGCGCTTTACACAACCTGTCATCCACCCATTCACACACTGGTGATGGCAAGCTACATTGTAGCCACAGCCACCCTGGGGCGCACTGACAGAGGCGAGGCTGCCGGACACTGGCGCCACCGGGCCCTCTGACCACCACCAGTAGGCAACGGGTGAAGCGTCTTGCCCAAGGACACAACGACCGAGACCGTCCAAGCCGGGGCTCAAACCGGCAACCTTCCGATTACAAGGCGAACTCCCAACTCTTGAGCCACAATTGCCCCCACCAGCAAATTTTGTTGTTGTTGTTATTTTACAAAATTTCCAAAAAGTCTGGTACATTTTAACTCTTGAGTGCTGATATGTGTGTGCTTTTAGATCATGTGTCAACCTCAATGACTGGGCAATAAAGTTTAAAACAACTCTTGCCATTGAGTTTGGCTCCAAAAATGAATCCTTCTTGATAGATGTCAATATTATAATTATCGACTTTACAGCAGAAAAACAAAATGTTGTTACTGGTACAAAAGCTGTTTTATTTCAATAGCAAGATTTTATCTTGCTATTGAACTGTTCTGGGTATGTTTATTTTATACCTCACCTCTTTAAACTGCATAAAGAATTAAAGTTTGCATTGTTAGGTGTTTGGCTGCTTTGAGTGGAAGCTAACCCTAATACTGGCTGTAGCAGTTAGCTGCCTGCTAAACTTAACCCTGGAGAACCCATGGGGTCAAATTTGACCCCATGGTTTCCCTAGAAAACCAATGGGGTCGGCTCTGACCCCATTGGTTCTCCGGGGTTAAGCACAGCTAACCTGGATCTGCGAACTGGACTCTCGATCCAGGAGTTTTTTTTGTTTGTTGTGTGTGTTGGTGCCTTTTGAAGCAATTTTAATAATTAATATTATGTCCTGCTGTGCTCTTAACAGCTTGCCCAAGATGGCTGTGCATCAGTCTTGGTGAGTCACATAAAAGCATTTCATTTGCATGTTGCTTATTACTAATTAGCAGATGTCTGTCTTTGTGGCATGCACCCACACAGTTTATGGATGCAGCTTGCTAATGAAGGCTATTAATGTTATCTGATAACTTAGCACTCCATCTTCCCATTAAATGTAATGACTTATGACTCCAAAAACAATGAAATAGTGTTAAAATCAAATCAGCACTTCAATAGGTCACCATGGTTTCATGATTAATAGATTAAAAAACAAAGTAGGAAACTACCACATCTTTATAGAGTTGCAGAAATGAGTCCTAAAACTTGGATATTAATTAGTATTTTTTTCAGTTGTCTGTTGAACATAAGCTTTATATGTCTTCATGTTATGTTCGATATCATAATGCACAAGTAACTACTTCTTGCATCGCTCTATATAAAGTATTGACATTGTTGTAGTGACTGGTGTGAGTCCATGCACATGCCATCGTGCAGCAGGTGCAGTGTGTATGACGTTTCATGCACACCTGCACTCTCATTTAGAGAAAGTGTTTTTTTAACTTACATGATTGTACTTACACATCAAGAATTATAAAATTACTTTATCTTTATTCTAGAAAAAAAAATGTAAGTGGGCGCTCCGTCCAGGACACTATGGAAAATCCCACTGGCTGTGATATTGGTATCTTAAAATGGTTTATATACTGAATGTTTTGTGGTTGTTTTTACACAATTTGTATTCATGTATATGTTGGTATCTTTCAAAATACAGAAAAGAGTTTGCACTTGGCTCGTCTTGCTCTGCTGTGGAGTTAATTTGTTCACCAGCAGGGCAAAGAAACCAAAGATAATAAGAAAAAGATGGGAAAAAAGCTAAAACATGAGCTAAACGATACTAAAATGTTCTGCAGAGCTTTAATTCTGCCTTGACTGAAATATTTCCCATGCATTTTACTGTTGTTTACATGACAAAAAAATACTGTTGGTCTAATGAAATTTGACTGCCACAATTTAGTTCATATCGCAAAGTTTGTTCTTAATGCTTGAGTGCCTGAAACGCTTCCATGAAATGCTTATCGAGAAGTTTGATGCCTGACATTTTTGTCTGCTTCCGTGTTGCTAAATCTCCTTCATAACCTGATTTCTCCCAAGTTTTTCGTATGCATGCAAATGTGCGGTGTAAGAAAAAGATGTTGATAAAAGACAAAATGTGAAGAAAAGCAACAAGAAAGGGAAAGAAAACAAAAAACAAGGGGCAAAGACATTAAAAGAGGTGGAAACACTGAGAGAGATATGGAGAGAAAGACAAAAGAGAAAGATGGGAAAAGTCAGAGTAAAGTAAAAGTAAATGGAGCGAGCTGGAGATGGAAGCATGGAAAGGAGAATACGATCAAATAAAGCAGTGACAGCGGGGGAAACCAGAAGTGAGAAAGCGCAGGAGAGGGAGAGGCTTGGTTGACACATAAAACAAAGATGAGACAACTACAGAGAGCGAAAGAGGCATTTGTGGAGAAGAAGCTGTTGCTGGAAAATGCAGATACACACCTCGGAGAGAGAAAAGAAAGAAGAGCAGGGATTTAGCTCGTGGAGGGGCCAGAGAGGAGAAGGAGGAGGAAGATAAGAGGAGGAGGAGGAGGGAAGGGAAGCGCTAAAGAGGAGGGGAGGGGACGAAAGAGGCAAGGGAGGACCAGTACGAGGAGAGAGGGAGAGAGAGGCAGATACGGAGGTCCACAGACAGCAGCGGCGTGCAGAGTGCAGCATGCAGACTGGCCACTGACGCTGCTGTTGGATTGAACACACATGCGGACACACACACACCCCTGAGGAGTGTATGAGACATGCCCAGGCTGCTGTCCATGGACACACACACACTGGCAGGGCACCAGAGAGGAAATACAGCAAACCCCCGAGCCTGAGGAGCTATGGAGAGCAGCATGTTCTTTGGTGAGTGTCTATATTTATGTGTGGTTGTGGAGTGTTTACACAGAGCACCTCCTCATCGTGTGTGAGAATCAGTGCAAAGTCCTTCCTTTAAAAGCATGGGAGTAAAAGCACAGGTTTCCTTTGCAGGAAAAGAGCGTGAAGTTACAAACCTAAGAGACCTCTTTTTGTCTGCGTGTGTGTTTTCGCTGCTTTATCACAGTCAAATGCAGAGTGAAAGTGCACATTTTCTCCTCTCCAAAATGTAAATATGTTACAACCTGCCTGTTACTTGTTCTGGAAACTAAAAAAAGGCAGCTAGGGGAGCTGCTCGCTGGAAGCGTGAAGTTGCTCACGGAGAGCTCCTAAAAATGTTGAATGAACCTGCTCATCAGGTAAACGCCTTCCTAAAGCTCATGTATGAGTTTATTGGACTCAATCCTGGGTGGCTGAGAATCCAAGCTTTGGATTTCATTGTGGATGTTTAACCAGCTGACACTCTGGAGGAATCTAAATAAGACTGGAGTCTCCTGGCTTGGGCGCAACTTGATATTCAGTGTAGGTTAGTTAAAGAAATTGACGAAAGGCCCCTTCCATTAGTTTTTATGGAGAAGACTGAAGGAGGCTTTAGAAGACTTAATGCGCGAGCGACTTCAAGTCAAGTGCTCTTCTCACGGCTGGCTTACAGTCACATCGGAGGAATAATTACACAGGGATCCGGAGTTCTAAGGGGGCGATTTGTTAAATGAAATACTTTTCTCTATTCAAGGGATTAAAGCGATCTGAAGTTACAGACCGTGGCTTGTAAGCATCAGAAGGATTTTCTCTTGTTATGCCATACACAGAGGAGGAGGAGGAGGGAGGGAGGGAGGAAAGGAGAGCTGGAAGCTTATAAATGAATAAGCTGTCAGGTGTAGAGACAGCTTGAGCTCTTTGAGATCCACAGTCGATGTCGGTCAGGTGTGAAACTGCTGGATAGCGAAGAAAAAATAAAGGTAGTGCAGGTCGGGCTGGATGAGTGGGTTTCAAGTTTGGGCCCGTTTAACCCAAAATCATAAGAAGTGAAAGTGAAAACGCCAAGAAGAACTCAGAGGTTTCGTCAGAAGGTCACGCTTGTTTTCTTTTCATTCTCATCAGGTGGAATACTAAGAGGCACCTCATCGCCACTGCTCAGTGTAAAACAAATGAAAGGGTAAAGGTCACTGCATACTGGGTGATGGTATCTCTTAAAAGATTAATAATGCTGTTTGTACTCTCGCTCTGCATTGCTGCAGTTTTAACTGGAGCTTGTTTTCCATTGAGGTGATTAATATCAAGTGACTTATGCTGACCTCTTCGAAACAAGATTCCAGTAGTGTAGGAATAAAAATAAACAGAGCAGAAACAAATGCTAATCTCTCATACATCACAATCAGTAAATGAACTCTGAGTGGGGTAATAGGTGCTGAGTGTGGGCTGCAATCATACAAGCTATTAGCGCTGTTGAGTCAGAGGCCCAGAAGATATCTAGCCGGTGTGTTTGCCACTGTGGTCGGCGTTTAGCCTCACATAAACATCTTTTTGGTTAACCTCAGATTACAGAGTGCATGGGAAGTGATTGTTGGAGCCAATTCATAGACAGCTGTGTTTATCAGTGGGCTAAACTCATGACAACTACAGTATGCTAATCTGAAGGGACTAGAGGTAGCATGTGTTATGTAGCTGGAAGCCAGATTTATGCCACACGCCGCTGAGATTTATGAAATTTCAAGAGTAGAGAGTTTATCCTGTAAAGGTTAATTGGAAAATGGGTGAACGTGTAGCTTTCAAAAAGTAAGAATGTTCTAAATCTACCCTTTGTACTCACTTTGTTCATTTTAATGGGGGTGAAATGAGTTTATGCTGCGTGCTTGAAGGGTATTGCTGATCTCACAGCATGTTAAGGGTCGCAGAATACAATCAGGAAACTCCGCAAAAACACAAAAGTGTTAATCACATCTGGAACGTCATCAGCATATGAATGAGTTTTTAGGGGAATTCAGATTTATCTAATAATTGGATTTATATTTGCTGAGAGAACTAGATGGCCGCGCGAGAGCAAGCTTGTTATTTTGAGACTCTCTGGCAGCGCTGGCTCTTGGTCTCTCTGGGCAGATCTTATCGGAGGAACTGCCAGGTTCAGGACAGTAAGAGGAGGCAGAAGGTGGAGGAGAGCGAGCACGAGATGATTCATTATTAATGCCAGTCGGCGTCCTCCAGACATCATTTTTACTCTCTCCCTCTCTCGACATAGTGCCGCAGGAGTAAAAAAAGCTTGAGCCCCAGATACGCAAATCCTTCAGGAAGGGCAATGCAGAGGACAGTCAGAGTCTGAAGCACAGTACGATACAGTAACCACACAAACACACACATCTCGTTCAATGAGCTGCTCTTAACATCTCATACTGTGTGTGCAGCAACACGGTCTCAAAAGGAATGGATAAGCAAAGGCCGGTGGGTGAAAACTTGAATCTATTCCGATCTTGTTTCCAGAAGTCAGATCTCATCTCAGCTCTACATCCTTACGCTTGTGGGCCAAGCGGGCAAAAAAGCTTCTTCAAAAGCCCGAGGTTGAATGCGTATCAGCTCGATTGTGCCTAATTTGATTCATTGGAATTATGTTTTAATAAAATAAGCCCTAAAGCATGCCTTCAGCTGACATTAAAATGTTATCAAGTTGCTTTATGCTGATGTGTTTGCATGTCCTGCAGACACAGAGCATCATTAGCATTGGATTGCTCTCATGATGTGGGGAAAAAATGACAGCTGTGCTAATATTTTTCTTTTAGCTCAGCTTTGGGCACCGCCTACTCTTCAGCGAAATCTTTGGGTTTTTTAATTGTTATGTTCCCGTACAAATTGCTGACTTTGTCTGCTTGGATTTTGGCACTGGGCAGCATCGAGTGTGTTTATCACGGCCTTCTGTGGTGAACAGAACTGTCTGTTGTGGCTGGAAATGATTTGATGAGACCCAGTGAATCCAAACAGTAAAGCATTGGGCAAAAACAATGAACACTTTGTTGAGCTCGAGGAAGCAGGGTCAAGTGCCAAATCTCTATGAGATTATCACTCTACAGTAAGTGATACTTATCCATTTACATACAGTTAATTTAAAATACAAATTAGAAAAGAGCGTAGTTCTTGGATTCAGTTTTTCTGGAAAAAAATCCAAGTCCAATGGCTGTACTGTGATTTCAGCTGCATTCACATGTAAAATGATCTCTCATGCATAAGATAAGATAGCCGTTATTTGTCCCATAGACCAGAATAAATAAATAATAAAGCATAGGAATAAAAAAAATCTCAGTAATAAGCAGGAGCTGCTGTAACAGGCTGCCACTCCCCCGGCGCCAGATGTTGAAGCAACACTGAGAGAGCAAGAAGTGGCAAAGGATGAACAGCGGCTAAATCTAGTGATAGAGATACTAAATTAACAACAATCAAGTGAACTGAAGCGTGACGGTCACTGCTGAGAGCGAGAGCGATGTCAGGTGGACAAGCTGAGAAAGCTAAACGTTTCCATTTTAATATCGCAAAATCAAAAATCCAGTGCACCAATAGTTGGGTACAAATAAAGAAAGTGGTATTGGTCTAATTAAAGCAAAATTGCACAGAAACACTGTAAATGAAGCCTATTATCAGATCTTTGCTGAGACTTCATTTAAGCAACGATTGCATCTTATTTCATATTTTATTTGATTGATTTCATTGGTTTCACATTTTGCAGAGGGAGACAGTAAGCTCTCTTTGCAGTTTTCTGTGTGGCATCAAGTACAAATTTGCGGTTACATTTCATAAACAAACATTTTGCAACCTCAACAACTCATAAATCTTACATTTAGCTCTCGCATACTTGGTGCCATTGCCTGCACGAGAAGCTCACAGAGAGGTCTTCATTCAGCTCCAGCACTTTCCGCACTATGTAAACAGATCAGTACCAGAGAGATTGTTTGGAGGCCACTGTCCTGACACATAACCAGGCTTCTTGTTCCAGTGATCTTTACTGTTCTATTTGTTTGGCTTTTGCTTGTTTACTTTAGTTGTGATGATTTCAGCAGATACTCCTGAAAGGAAAATAGACGACTAGGCCCGGCAAAGTTCGTCATTTCTGACTTGCAGGTTTTTCAGTATTCAATATAATGTGACCCGATGACCTTTCAGAGTGGCTCCGGAGAGAGACTTGATGCAAAGTAGATGACACCGTCACCTGGATTTACTCAGTCACTAAGTCAGGCACACAGAAGTTCTCTGACATGTATGAAACATGTATCCCATTTGTGCTTTTACAGCCTCCTGTACCTGACCTTTTCTGTCACTGTGTTAAAGTATCATGAAAGGAGTATGGTGCTCAGTAGCTGGGGTCAAAGTTTACTTTCCTTGTTGCCTTTTATGGTGACCTTTTGCTGGTGGTTGTTGCATTACCTTTTACCTTTTTACACCTCAGGCTTAGGAAATTATGGAAGACCTTAATTCTTTACTCTCAGAGCTCTTTAGATTATTAGCCATACAATATGTGTGGAATTAAGGCTGGAAACCAATCCAATGCTGTGGACCAGATAAAAAGTTTATTTAATTTATTGGCATGAATTTTTGCACAAAAAAACCCAGGGAATTTGTCCAGTGACCTTGGTGATCCTGTTACTGTTCATATTGCACCAGAGTGAGAAATATCTCAGAATAATTGCATCAGTTCCTGTAAAATTTACAGATATTCGACAGCGGGACAAGTACTCATGTCTGATTCTCTAAAATCACCATACACACACGCTAAAGACGTTTTACATTTACATGTAAAGTGAGCTCTCTGAGAGCAGCAGGAGGTCTCTACTTTTTATGTCTCCCTCTGTGCACCGCTGCTCTCTGTCACTCGCTCCACCCCATGAGCACATCAGACGGGGAGAGAGCGAGAGCGCATCGTTACTGTGCCCGTAGAGCATGATGATGTGCAGCTTTAAAGCTGTTGCTAGGCCTTGTTTGAAAAGACGTGATCTGCCAAAGGTGTATGAAAAAGTGACGAAATCTTGTGACAAAGTTGCTAAAACAACAACAAACAGGTGAAGTGAAGTGTGATTATTACTGATGTGAACCAGATGGATGTCAGGTGAAGAAGCTGAGAGAGTTTATATTTCCAAAATATCTGAATCCCAGATTTGGAAACGGAATCCTACACAATAAGTGAAAGTCCAGAAAAATGAATACTTGCCTATATGTTAGCATGCTAAAGGGAAATTGTGAATCTTACACAAATTAAATTAAATGGTTTGGACCCTGATGTCAGTATTTAGCTGAAAGCACTGCAATGTTAAGTTATAGACTAGCCATGGATGGACCCGTATTGTTCCTCATTTCCAGCAGGCAGTGACCCCAGCAGTTATGAAGAGGGTCTATGATGTAAGAATCAGTATATTCTTTTAGGTGACTGAATATCAAATGCCCTTGATTTTATAGTCAAACCCCTCACTCGTGTTTTCAAATAACAACAAGCTGACACCCAAAAAGTGCCTTTAAATGCCTTTAGATGTCTTTACTACTTCTACTAACAATAATAATTCAGTTTTATTAATATAGTTCCAAAACTAGTGCTGTCAGCGTTAACCTCGTTAAAATGACATTAACGCCATAACTGCATTAACGCGGCAAATCTCAGTTAGCGAGTTACCGCGGCTCGCTCCGTGCGTGAGGCTGCACAGCGTCAACATGTTAGCGCGGTTAGCTTGGCCCAGAATACCCATTACCTCAAGACTTTTTATCTGTAAGGTAAACACCCCACAGTAATACAGAGAAAATTCCAGCTACCCCCTATATCCGAGCACTTGGCGACAGTGGGAAGGAAAAACTCCCTTTTAACAGGAAGAAAAGGGGCAGCCATTTGTCACGACCCATTGGGGATGATGAGATGGCCGCCCCTCCGTGAGCCTGGTTCTACTGGAGGTTTCTTCCTGTTAAAAGGGAGTTTTTCCTTCCCACTGTCGCCAAGTGCTTGTCAGAGGTGGGACCAAGTCATTGTTTTGCAAGTCTCAAGTAAGTCTCAAGTCTTTATCTTCAAGTCTCAAGTCAAGTCTCAAGTAATGTCAGGCAAGTCAGAGTCGAGTCTCAAGTCACTGGTGTAAAAGTCCAAGTAAAGTCACAAGTCTGAAATTTTGAATTTCAAGTCCTTTTGAGTCTTTAAAAAAAAAACGAAAAAAAGCATGTTGCAGTTATATGCTAAATGTAAATATTAGACCATGTAATTTTAAATCTGTGTTTTTCTCAACACATGACAAAATAGTGAACTTAGAAAATATACACAAATTGTGAAATTGCACCTCTTTAAAATGCAGCTCAATTAAACCTAGCTCCAAGAATAATTTTCACCGACAGTTCTGAGATAAGCTGCATGTTATTCTTGGATGCGGTTGTAGGACCGGCTTTAAAATCGCATGACAAAAATATCATACATAAATAAATGATATTTTTTTTAAAATATCATTTAAAAAAAAAACCTGCATCACCAACGTAGCCTGGAAAACATTTGCTAGTTAGATGAAGTCAGCTATCTCATCGTAGCATATTTATATGCATATTTATAATTATACGCTTCTTGGAGTGAGCGCATACACTCATGAAGTTTAGTAACTTCCGGTCACTGCAACAAGCCCAGGTACAGTTTACCGACGGATGGGTGCAGGACCTTGAAATGCACCGTGTAGAAAGTAAAGACCATCGTACGTATCATAAGTTTACCAGTCTCACAAATCGTCTTCATAAATACACATTCCTTAACCGTTTATTAATAGGACCTTTGAGCTCAATGGTAATTAATTAGCAGTGGAAATAATTTCTGGTAGCATCACAGAAATGTAGCAGTGACAATAATACTGTATGCTGTAATTGCACTGGGCAATTAGTGATACAAAACAACTGTTTTATCCTGTGAATAAAAGTATATGTTTTTGTCAATGTACCATAATAACAGAAGCGAAACGCAATATTGTGTCAGGACAATTCACTATTTATGCACAATAAACAAAGGAGCATAGCGCGACCATTTCTGTTCAGCGCCAGACTTGCTTGTAACCTATATCACTAATTATGTTATGAAAATGACGTATTAACTACTACAAAACACTGACCTTTGTGTAAATGCTTGGAGCAGACTAACCTGTGAGCTGGAGGGTTCTGGGACGTTATCCGGTTGTTCAGTCTGACGTCACTAGCCGTGTCTGGGTCAACTCCGCTGCAGGTCCATATATCAAACGATCACTATGGCATTACTGAGAGTTGAAAAACTGTCTAAAGTCTTTCATCTTTAATAAAATGATCAGCGTTCTGCTCTACCAGGTGTAACAATTGAGTTTAACATCCAGGCATCCATGAAAACGGAATTTATGACATTTAACGGAGTTAGAAGTTAGCAGGGAGTTAGCTCGCTAGCTTCTATCTAAATACAATATAGCATGTCCTGACTGCGGGGTTTTGGAAACAAATTAAAACGTACAGCTCTGCTATCACTTCCAGCATAAATGAAGACAGAAAACTAAACAGCAGCGACGTTTGTAGGGTTACTGAAGTTGGGCTAGCTGGTATATAATGATGTGCTACGTGACCGCTAGCGACACAGCTATGTTAGCATAATATAAACAAGCTAACTTTTTTCCCACTCGATAAAAGTTAACGTGAGTGTTCTCGGTGGTCAGAAACAAATGTAATCGCATGGCAGGATGCTGTAAAAGGACCAAACTTCAGCCAGGAGAACAACTGAGATAATCCATCCACAATACGAGATTAGTCATTCATATACTGCTGCATGGGCTGGGCTGTAGTTACATCCTAAGGTTTTAAAAACTGAGCTTAAATAAATGATTAGTGGTAATAAAAGCCGAGGGAGGTCAACAGGGATCACTGACTGTTTTAGGAGCTTTTTGAGATCAAATAGAAGAAAATACATAAAATTAAACATGTTAACAACACAAAAGCCATATTAAACGCAGACTACTTTAGACCTGGAAGTAGGATTCGTCGCGTCATCACTGAACAACCGGATATTTGGTCTTTGAATGACTGCAATCCAGGCCATCCGTCGCCTCTTTGTTACTTCGGAAACATGGCTTGAACAATTTCTCTTCAACGACGTAATCCGATAACAACCGATCTCTTTACCCGTCGGCTTCCCGTGGCTGTCATGCGACCGGCTATTGCAGTTAATAATACAACAGCTTCTTGACATTTTTGTGTTTCTTTTTATCGCTGTGTAACTGATTTTAATTGAAAGCCTGCATGCGCTAGTACCGCTTGCCACGAGTTCCCAGAATCCTTTGCGGTTCTACCCGTGAATGACGTCACATTTTCAATCTCTATATAATATGCATGTTAAATTTTATATTTGGGGTAAAATATCAAGTCTTTTCAAGTAAACCGGTTCAAGTCCAATTCAAGTCCCAAGTCATTGGTGTAAAAGTCCAAGTCAAGTCACAAGTCTTACAACATTTTTTCAAGTCAAGTCTAAAGTCATAAAATTAATGACTCGAGTCTGACTCGAGTCCAAGTCATGTGACTCGAGTCCACACCTCTGGTGCTTGTTCACAGAGAGTTGTTTAATTGTCGGGGTTTCTCTCTTTTACTTTTTTTTTTACTCTTTACAATTTAAAAAGTATTGAGGAGACTGTTGTGATTTATAAAAATAAAACTGAATTGAATTGAACTGAATCTGGTCAACCAGTTGAGGCTGAGGAGAGGGGTAATAATGATAATAAAAACCAGTAGAATACTAGAGGTTGTTGGCAAAAAATAAAACAGAATTTAAGAAAACTAAAGAGACTGAAAAATACTGCATGAAAAATAAATATTGTTTTTATTGTGAGGCATGTGAATAGTGTGGATTAAAGATGCTTTATTTATAAGCAACAGATTCTATCTCGAATGGTGGAAAGAAAGCTAAGTACAGTTACTCACCTTTGAAAGTATTTCGCTTTTATCCATTTCAGTCATTTTTTTCCCCTTCAACATTTAAGGTCGAGTAATAGAAGGCAGTGCCACTGATTTAATTTCACAATAGTGCATAAAGCTACAGTTCAAAATATTAAAGCTGTTACTCTTAATTAAGTACTAATAATTCAAAAATCTTGAGCTATAAAACACTCTAAAAGTGACCACTTACGAAAGGCTTGTAATGGAGATGTTTTATGTGTCTCGAAATAAAATTGCTATTTTTTTCCCACTAGTAACTGTGTCAATAAAATAACACAACTTTATTGCGATTTCCTGTTCAGTGATGGAACAAATCAGTTACTTGTATATAAAAAATCTCAGACTTCAACAATGGTGGGAAGTCAGATTTCATATCCTATCACTCAGCAAACCAAATGTGACCCTATCAAAAAAATGCAGTTTGTCACTCCTCATCTCACTGCAGACTAATCTGACACATCATTCCCGGTGTCTTTGAGCGGGCTGTTTTGACTGTGCGCGTCGAGCTGATGAATGGCGGATTTTGGCTGAGAGAGAGGTGAAGCGAGCCTGCAGGCTAACGTCAGGCCGGCATGTTGAGAGATGGCACGGTTGAATGATCCCTACAGAAGGACATGCTTTGTTAAAGTTGGGACTAGGACGTGCCTCCACATGAGAGACAGCATGTGCTCTTTTTTCCAACAGATGGCAGCGCTCCGGCAACTGGAGGGAAAAGACAGAAGACAGAATGGGAGAAGGGGGGACAAATTGTGGGTTTTTTTCCCCCTCTTCTCCTCTCATCTTTATGACTTTTGCTTTTTATTTACCCCTAACCACTGCCTGGGGACTGAAACGTGGCAAAACTTGTTTTTATTTGTCTCAAGACAGTGGTTTGATATCGTATCTGCCAGCGCTTTAGAGCCACGCTGGCCCGGAGTTCCACTGTTGTTAAATGTGCAGTGATTTAAAAAAAATCATCCCTCTGGTTTTCATTATAGCTTTACGGAATAGCTTCTTTAATTCCTAATGTTTTGGAAGCTTGTGACCGTTTTTTCTGCTCTTTTTCGTTCGGTCCTGGCTGTACTGAAATCAGTCCTGTGCTGTTTCTAATTGGTGGTTTTAAAAGCACTCTGCTGGCGTGGCGCGCTCACATGACAATAAAAATGAAATATTTACTTTTGTTTTTCCTAGAGATGTGTGGGCCAGACCTCACTTGCCATTGACTGATTGAAACATTGCGCTCGCTGCAGTCATTCCACGTCAGCTATTTGTGGTGACGATTTCAGAACGAGAACATCTGTTTTGAAGAGATAAACATCATTGCAGAATCACACGGCGGTTATCTGCATATAAAGCTTGCTCTCGGTAGACAGTTTTGGTCTTATTGTGATTACAAGAAGGAAATGAATTCAGGGAATTCACAAGACTGCAACCTGAATGAGTAAAGTGAAACACTGAAACAACTCACAGAGTGTTCTCTTAACCGTGTAGTAACGCACATTAATGACTGCACTTGCAAGATTAGAGTAAGTAAAACAGTTAGAATGAACCCTTCCATAATGATATAACTTGTAATGGTTATTGGCGAATTGTCGATATGATATTGATCATGGAGGTGAGTTCTTGACTCTGAAATCAACAGCCATATACCTAATGGTGAGTTTCCACAGGATCCATCATTTCCACGTTGAGTTTATTATCTGTGCAACTAGCTGAGCAATTGTGGTGCAGCTGCATTTTATTTCTGAACAATAGAGCAACGAGTTGCATAATGTTGAGGTTTAAACTTCTTGACTTGCCTCTGAGAACTACATAACTTCATGATCAGCATGGATTATTTCTCATGTTGAAGGTTTTCAAGAACACTTTCTTTGCAGTGACAAAGAAAATCTGTGAAACAGCCATGGTGTTTGTTTAAGTTTGAATTTCAGGAGCAGAAAGTCTATCAGATGTATTCATCCAGTCAGGTGCAATTGTAGAAGAGGCTGTAGGGCATGGCGAGTACTTGTCAGTTATATGACGTTAAACTATTTAGTGGCTCATTGAGCAAGCATCCAGGGAGCATGACCCCTCTTGTGCAAAAACGGCTGGGACATGTAGTAACAGTTTCATTAGCTTTGGCTGAAGAAAAAGAAAAATGCTGACTTAAGATTTAAAACAAAGTGATACAGAGAAGGATGATGTATATATTTAAAACTGAATGTGTGGCAAGAATGACAGACCTCACATAGTTTGTTCTTTTTTTATTCTGGTTGCTGTTCCTCTAACACATGGCCACAGCTTTTCAGCTGCGTCCACACACAACAACAACAACAACAACCCCAACCTCAGGTCCCTGCACATTTTATACAAGGGAGGCGTGGTGAGCTGATGGAGCTCCGGTGTGTCAGCCTCCCCGGCAGCCGTGCAACAAACCACGCCCTGCCAAAGAATGAAATTGTAAATCTTATTAGTTTGTTTTTCTTTAAAAAATTGTTCAGTCTTCACTATTGACAATATATGAAATCCAACAGCGATGTTGGATTTCTTTACCTAGACGATACCATATTTAGATGAGAAGGTGGAGTTCTACTGTAAGTCATCATCATTCCCAGGCGTTGGTTACAGATCTCTGTGTTGAGCAACCAACCAACAGAAACAGCCACAGCCCTAACTTTAAAGTTTATCAGCATTTAGATGGATAAGTTCTAAAAACAAACTTTCCTACGAACTCCTGGTACACTTTCTCGTTTCGGTCGTTCTGTCTAGCTCTCTCTGGATTCTGTCGTTAGCCACCAAACACAAAAGTTTCTACACCTCATCGCTGGACCACAGTTTTTATTTGTGTGTAGCCTTTTCAGTTAGTGACAGTTTTCAAAAATGATTCTTGTGAAGGAGTTCCTCTCATGACCCCATCCAGTGTTGTCACTCCCTGGAGAATTAGTGGCAGTCTGTTGATTTTTGGCTCAAATCAGCTCACTTGGAAACGCTGCCAAAAGGGTACTAAAAAGTACCTGGTACCAGGTAGTACAACCTAATGGAAAACCCTATAAACCAAGGGTAAGTTGAGTCAAGTCGAGTCCATTACATGCTAGTGGAAAATAGGTTATAGAGTATCAGGCTCAAAACATCTTTTGCCTCAATAGCCATCAGAAGAACCGCACTGTTTAGAACTTTTGGACTGTCTTCATTTTTCCCCCGGAGGTTGAAGCCCAGAACAGCAGCACAGAACAGCAGAAGACTTTCATAGTCTTCTTCAGTTGAGATGTGATTAAAAGTTCCAAAAGAAGGTTGCAATTGGACCTGAAGTTGAAACAATGTAATCACAGTTCAGTGTTAAAATGTAAAAATCCTCAAAACTGGAGAGAGGAAATTAGATTACGATGAGTTTGCACTACAATAATAAAACCATTGCTAGATAATGATGAAAAAAATTACTTTGAAATAATGGAAATCCCCCAAAGGGCATGAAGGTTTTTCCAGCTTTAAAACATTAAAACCAACCCAAGTGGAGATTTGGGGGGATTTCCATGCCATCAGATGAATTACCTGCCCCTCCCTTCCTTCCCTCCCCATCTCCAGCTGCCTCTCTCTTCCCGCTCCACCACAACCACCCACACACGCAGGGCCTTGGAGTAGGGGTATGTCACCAGGGTGCAGAGGAGGCTACCCCCCCCTCTGTCCCCTTCTGGCTGCCTCTGCCTCAATTTTATCCCACAACTTAGACATTCACATTATTCACACTCTCATTACACATACATATAGGATCTTGGGGGTGGGCACAATCACGGAGTCCAAATTACCATCAGGGTGTACACCTCACCCCTGGCGTCGTTGCCCACCTCTCAATTTTAAATGCACTTAGACATTGAGGGCTATCAGGAGGGACTATGCGCTTACCTGCTGCTCCTTGGCAGGTAGCTCCATGCCCTCCTGGGTTTTAATTGCACCTTAGAACACACATGCATCAACACTACAATGAGTGGGTGGAGGGAGGTTTGGAGTCTTCTCCCACCCCCATTCTCTGCGGCCTGCTGGAGCGGGAGGGCTAGGTGGAGTTGGCCGTCCGACTGCGGTCTGGAGTGTGGGGCCTCCCTGCTGCTACGGAGTCGGGGTGGTCTGCCTCTCCCCACCGCAGGGAAAAGGGTAACACCACCTGGGTCTGGGTGCAGTTCCCCCCTCCAGGAGCAAGGGTACCTAGACCCGGTTTGTAGAGTACGCTTGGGGAGTGTGATCGCGTCTCTTTATGTCTGTCTCCACGTTGGTTGAGTGTGGAGTGAGTGCATATGAGAGCATGAGGGTGGGAATGGATGTTTGTGTCTGTGTGTGCCTGTATGTCTGTGTCTATATGTCAGGTTGGGTATCAGACGCCACCTCTCTGGGGACACCTCAGGCCCTCCAAGGTTTGGAGGCCTATCTCCACCTACCACCACTTCCCCTGCCGGTGGCGGACTCCCTCAGGTGTCGGTGCGTTGGTGGTTCTTTGTGTCTGGGGGTGGGCGTCCAGGTACACACCGGCTCACTCCTTGGCGGCCGCTTATCGGGGCCTGGAGCCTGGGGCTCGCTCGGGCCCCTTCGGGGGTGGGGTGCTCGGTCACTCAGGCACAGCTGGCGGCCGGCGGAGCTCACGGGCGCGTCACTGCAACTCCCCCTGGCTTCTGCTCCGCGGCTGCTGAGTGAACCCTCATCTGGGACTCTCCTCAGCTCTTACTGGAACAGTGGCGCGGCTGCCCCTCTGTTGGTCTTCCATGGTTTCTTGTGTTCTGGGGGCCTCTGGATGTCTGGAGTTTTGATCTCCTCCATACCTGCTTCACACCCTGGAGGACGGGGCTGTGGCCCCCCCACACTCCCTAGCAGATCGTTACATGGAGAAACCTTTGGAATACAAGCGCGCTGATCCACACAGGTATGCACACGGGTGTTCACTGCTCGTAGACCCAAATTACACCTTTCTTGGCTGCTACTTCGAAGCACATCTGTCCTGCGTGCTGCACAACAACATTGAATATTTAGTATTTACTGCTGTTTACACTTAGCTAGATTAATGCGATGGTGTTGTGTTTAGTATGTTGCTTTGTTTTTTGTTTTTTTTGTCTTTTTTGGCTTGTTTTCTATTCTTCTCTCAACAGGTGATCCAGGAGATTTTAATTTTTTTTCTCCCCCCCTTTCTCACTGTCCCTCTCCCCTTCTGTTTTTCCTTTCCTTCCTCTTTCTTTCTCCCTTTCCTATCTCTCACTCATGTCTGTCCCGTCTGTAACATCTGAAAATAAAATATAATAAATAATAAAAACAAAGATCGACCAAATGGACCAATACGGCAATGCCACGATGATCCATTTGGCAAAGTAAATCCATTGGGTATCCTTGTTGGTCTTCAGACAACAATTCTGATGGCTAAAGAACCAAATGGGACAGGCGGAAAAAAAAAAAAAAAAAGATGAATTACAATGTATTTCACAAGCTGCCAAAAATACTTTTTTACTTCTGGCATTAATTTAAGTTCAATCAATTTTCACTGTACGCTCTGGAGCCAATGTCAGGAATGTCTTGCCTTGGCAGTTGTGGTGGCTGAGGTGCTTAAGTGGTAGATTAAATGATTTGTACAAACCGAAAGCAGGGGCATCATGATGTCGTAGACCTGAATAAAACAAGCACTGAAGATTCATTTAAATGTATGCTTCCAGATTTCGGCTTGTGCATCTTGCCCTGTTGCTGTCTGTAGTTCATCATGTTGCCTTTGCTCTCCCTCCTGCAGGTAACACATGTCAAAATGGCCTCATGCCTGCATTGGTGCGTCCCACCCTGCCTGCTGTCCAGACCTCGCTGGCCATGAAGCAGTTTCTACCTATTCCTTTGGATACAGCCTCAGCGGTCAGCCTCTTTCCAGGATTCAACACAGTGAGTGTCATCCTTATCTCCTTGTGTCATGTGATCGGCTTGCTGGTTTTCAGATTCTCTTTGACTCCTGCTAAGGTCACAGTGAAGGACACCCTCTGTGATCTCAGCAGCAGAGACAGATTTTGTATTTCAGTTGTGTTTTTGCCATATTTGTCAGCATGTTTGTTTAAGCTGTTATTACTGCTTCAAAAAGATACAATGAGGAGCTTTTAGCTTTGAGGCAATAAGCTTCAACCTTTTTTTCCACGTCTTTTTATCAAACACTCTTTCACACAGTTGCACATAAACCATTTAATTAGGATGATTCTTTCAAAGCTTAAATGTGAGTTTGAAAGGGAAGGAGTATGTATAATGTGGCTGACACTTCTCTGAAAAGGCCTATGTCTGTCTATGGATTAATGAATGCTTTATTATGCAAACATTTAGATAGAAGCCATTTACGTTGATCTCCAACCATTTCGTTGTATATCTATTATAGAACCACACATTTTGTCTTTTCTCAGTGCTCCACTAATGTGTTTCTGCATTTCTGTATGTGTGATTATTGTGATTATTGTGCACTTACTCTGCTAAGAGTTAACCTAATCTGTTTTATCTTTATGTGATTTATAGACAGCTCTGCCTTTAAGCTCCAAGTTCAAAACTCATAAAAACAGAGGAGGTTACTTCTCTTGGAAGAATTTGTCTGCAGAGGACCGCTCATCTCCTTGTTAACATTCACATCTGTTTTTATTTTTAATCCAGACGCAGACGACGATGTAGCTTACTGTAGAAAATGCTGAAAACTAGTGTGCATCCAAGCAGTGTAAAATGGCACAATCCAAAATGTGTCTTCAAAACCAGCCATTGTTTCTTTTAAAAATATGGCTTCTTAAGTATTTCTTAGAGCACAGTGAGCCTGCACAAGCATGCTTCAAGATGCACTCATAATGGTAGCAAAGGTCCGGCTGCAGAAATGTTGCAAATAATTTGGCTTCATTTTATGTGTCTTTGTCCAAATAGTTTGCTGATAATCACCAAGATGTTTCCTGGAAAGAACTGTGTAGTTCGCTATTAATTATAGGAAAACAGACGTAGTGTTGAGAGGTTACTTTTTCAGACTTGTATTTGTGAGTAATTGCTGTCAGATCGAGAGTCAATGCGCAGCTGGTCAGCTGAACATCAAAAACTGTTAAATTTGTTTAGAAGCAGACAAACATGAAATTTCTCTCTAATTAGTAACTTCTTACAGAATCACTCGCAGAAAACTTCAGAGAAAATATTAAGACTTTACACTCAAAGTGTTTCCAATTGTTTTTCACATTGTCCATTTTTCACTGTGTTTGGCTCACATTCTTTCTTTGTTGTTCTTAATCAGTGCTGGCTACATCCATAACACCCCTTTGAAAGCTTCTAAAACTTCAAAGCATCTAACATTTTTGACCAATGTTATATACTTGTAGACTTGTATACTGTACCTCTTTTCCAAGAAATGCTTTCAACAGTGATGAAAACAAGATAAATCTGTACTTTTATTCACTGTATAGTTTGCAGCATTATTTTGAAGCCAGATAACAGTGGTGGGTTGCAACACAACTGAAATACCACAAATTGTTACGTAGATATGTATGCATGTAGTGGACTTAATGCATAAGTTAATAGGAACGATATAACCTGAGTTTATGACAAAATCGCAAATAATTAAAATTTAAATCGAGCACCTCTTCTGTGAACATGATTTCTACTTGAGTCAAATACGGTTTTTATTGCATAAGTGGTAAAAAAACAAAAACAAAAAAACAGTTCAGATCCCACAATGCAGCCTCATGGCAGTTTGTCAAACACTCACAACCAGGGTTTTAATAGTTTTGCAATTTTCATTAGTTTTTATTTTTATTTAGTTTTGACTTCAGATTTTCAATTTTATATCAGTTTTAATTAGTTTTTACCAATTGTTTGCTAGTTTAGTTTAGTTTTTATTTTTTTGAAAATCCTTAGTTTCAGTTTAGTTTTGATTAGTTTCAGTTATAGTTTTAGTTTTGTTTGCAATAATTAAGTGTAACAAAATCCCAGTTTCATCATATCAGTCATGCTCTTCTGCTTATCCTTGGGTATGTTGCTATTCCAGCTACCGTACCCTGCACCCTGGACAGGTCGCCTGTCTGTCGCAGGGCTAACACGCAGAGACAGACAACTCACATTCCCACCTATGGGTTCTTTAAATAAATAAATAAATAAAGGCAGATGAACAACCAATGATACCAGGCAACTATAAAATGTATATCTTGGCCCCAATAAGACTATTAACTCTTACAGCACCGGGTGTTCGTAATTTTGGTTCAAGTGAATTGATAAACTTTTTGAAGGCAATTGACTCACACAGTTATGTAGATGTCCCCGTCCTGTTGTCTCGGGATGCATCACGCTGCCTTGCCTGGGGTTAGCTTCTGTTTTCTGGGGATGAGGGTTGAGTGTGCTCCCTTACCTTCTCAAGGTAAGCTAGGTTAGCCTTCTTGTGTGAGCTTTTCAAGTGCACTTTAAGGTTTGTGGGATTTTTTTCCCTTTAGAAATGTCCCTCATAATTTGTCTCTTTCCACTACAAGACACTTGCTTTATCCAAAACACAATCATATTCAAAGTAATCCCAAATTGGACTCTGGCGCTTTCTCCCGACTTTTCCTGACACGATTCTGCGCGTGGACGGAGCAGCAACACAGACGACTCGACTAACGCACTTGCCACCTGCTGGCATAATGAGACATCAAGAAAAAAATCTGGAAACTAAACTTCATTTTCACCCTTGACTATTGTATGACACGCACACATCAACGAAAACTAAACACATTTTTGCTATAAATTCAGTTAATTTTAGTTAGTTTTGTGAACACTCATTACAGTTTTAGTTAGTTTTCCTTTTTTTGTTTTTATTTTTATTTCCATTAACGAAAATGTTTTTTCACTTCTAGTTTTCATTATTTCGTTAGTTTTCGTTAGTTTTCGTTAACGATAATAACCTTGCTCACAACCTATGATCTATTTTCCATCCTTATTTTCATGTAGCCGAATGTGATTTTTCATCTGTCCAGTCTCACGTGTACTATTTTGAGTCCATGAACAGCACTATGAATAAATCAAAAACAGAGTTTGTAGAATTTTAACGAGTCAATATTTGGTATAACATCCTTTACTCTTCAACAAAGCCTGAACTCTGTGGCTATGTTGTAATTTCTTTAAGACGTCTTCAAAAATAGTTCTCCAGGCTTCTTGAAGATCATTCCAAAACCCTTCTTTAGCATTAGCTGCCTTTTGTTCTTTTATTTTGGCAAGATGATCCCACGCTTCTTCAATAATATTGATGTCCGGGCTCTGGGGAGGCCAGTCCATGACTGATAGTCTTCCATTGTGTGCTTTTCTGTCTAGGTATGCTTTTACTTCACTGACAGTGTGTTTGGGATCATTGTCATGCTGAAAAATGAAGCTATTGCCAAATACTTTCCAGATGGTATTGCATTGTTGATACTTTTTTAATGTTCATAATTCAGTCAGTTTTGGCAAGATTTCCAAACCATGACAGGCCCTTCACCATGTTTTACAGATGCTATAGACACTTGCTGTTGATGACTTGAATGAAAAATTTGATTCATCATTCTATAAGATCTGTTGCCACAGATTTTTGGCCCAGTTCTTGTGTAACTTAGCATACCTCAACCTTTTCTCCCCATTTCTTTTCTTAAAAAACAGCTTCTTGACAGCCATCCTTCTTCTGAAACACTTTCTGATGATGCTTTGGTGAGCAGCAGATGGATCAGCTGCAGGGCCAGAAGCACCTCCCGGGTCCTTGTCGGGTCTTTGCTGGATTCTTTACGATTTCTTAAAGATGTGACTTTCACATACAGTTCATCTGCTGTAGATGTGTTTTTAGTCCTGCCACGTCGTTTGTCCTGTACCTGTTCCACAAATTTTATTAAGGACAGATACGAAGAGATGTTAAAATAAAGAATGAAGCCACTAATGTCCAAAGATAAACTTTGAAAGACCTTCAGAGAGCCTGGAGAACTATTGCAAGCTGCTTGGAGGCAAAATATAAAGACATGACAGCACAGTACTGTACATGACATTAATGTTTTCTAAAAAGTAGGAAAGAAAATCTAGATTTGGAAGCTGGAGGGTTGCTGGTGGGGTGAACCAATGTACTTTTAACACCAGATAACAAAGTTAAAACACAGTAGTTTCCACTTCCTTGTAAAGCTGTGGTTTCCCAGTTGCCAGGGTGACACATCCCTACAAACTATATACTGCAGACACAAAATGTACCTCATGACTCTAAATTGAAAAAAGTGGAGGAAAATGGATGAATGGATGGCAAAGCAATGCCGACTGTTACAAAAACATGTTATTTTGTCTCAGTAGCTCCATGGAGTTGTGGCGCAAACTAGCTGATACAACAGCGAACTCTGGCAAGAGCAATGGAAGGGGGCTCTACGTTTATTTAAATACTGAGTACTACACAAACCAAGTCACTATAGGAACTTACTGCTCCCCAGATTTGGTATACGTAATTCCCAGATACAGGCGATTTTACTTCCTGAGGGAGTTTTCTGTTCTTATCTACATTCTCACTCAAGCTAATGCTAAGCTAGCACAGACTTACATGGACTTCCACTATATCAGTTGTTGAGCCTTGGTCGTACGTTTTTTCCCACCAGTTGCAAAACCTCACCAGGGGATCAAACACGCTTAGCAAATACAAAAATATTACAGATCCCTACAAAGCACTGCCTACCTCAACCACAGATAGTGACAGGTGGTCACTATTTCTGCTGCCTGCATGTACACCTCAGAAACAAATCTGTCCCAGACCTGGAGTAAGGGTCTGTATCCACACGTGGCTCTTTGGAGAAGTTGCACTTTGAATCTCATTGTACTGTGTACAGTGAAAATGAATCAGAATCAGAAGACTTTATTTATCCCCAAGGGGCAATTAACAAACAACAGAGCAGCATAACATTGAAGATAAGGACAATAAGAACAGGCAATAAGAGTGAAATAATAAATACACAGAATATACAGTATATACATTTTTTAAATTACACAGTGAATACATTCATTTCAGTTAAATTCAAAAAGGAATATAATCCTTTGGTAATGTCTCTCCTTTGTCACAAAAATAGCTTATGTTGTCGCCCATACTTCTGATTGAAAGAGCCCCAGAGGCAGAAATTACGTACTGTGCCTTTAAACCAGCCTGTCTTTCACTTAGTTTGAAAGTAAAACACAGGCTCCTGATGTGAAAGGAATTATGTAGCCTCTTGTTTTATGACAATGAATCTAGAAGCTTGTGTACAGACTTCCTACTATCTGCTAGGAATAATTCTTATCTGAATTATTATTACATCAACATAAGAAAATGCAAGAACAACCATTTCAACAATATATTGGTTCTGAAGTCAATTTTCAAGCAGAAATCCTGAAAACAAGTCATAATTTGAAATTCTATTATGATGTTAAACTGATTATCTCTGGGTTTAGGATCGTTATTCATCAGTAATGTTTTTTGTTGCGATTGTAGGTTTAGTTTTGACAAACTGAAGCACATCAAAACCTAAACACAATATATAATTTATGCCCAGGTACTCAAAGCACTTTCTAATTTCTTCAGTGATTGTTTTGCTGTATACCTATTCTCTATATTTATCTGTTAATACTTTTCCTTTACAGCTCATCCTTTTAAACAGTAACAGTAGTAAACAGCTTTCTGGAATGCAGTGATAGCATGTGGCTGCACAGACCTTATTAGATTTGTGACCTGTGAGGAGCCACCTTCTAAATGGAGCACTCACCCGATGTGCACTTACTGTAGCAGGATGTGTACACCCGTATGGATCTATTGATTTTTCTTTTTGAAAGTAGAAAGTAATTATGAGAAAAAAAATGTGGCCTCACCAGCTCAAATCAACAAGGTCATCACAAAAATACATTGACTTCTGGAAGAAAAAAAAAACTCAAATAGATAACCTATCCTAATTTCTTTCTTTTCTTTTTTCTCCTTGCTGCCCTTTTGAAACACCGGGATAGCTCAATTCAAAATGTGCTCAAACGAAAAGGGCTGAAATATGGAGCACAGCTGGATAAGAGTGAGGAAAAAAAACATGAAGGGTGAAAAAAGTGGGACATTACAGAGAAAAGCCCAGATAACCCATGGGAAGACAGATTGTTTCTGCAAGGAGAGTTTCATGAGAAAGTTCAGGAATACTGTGTCCCTTTACTCGCGCTGTCTAATCTGTATTTAACAGACTTGTCTGCAGATAATGAGTAATACACTGGGAAGCCTCCAAATGGTGGAAAGCTGATACTAGATTAACACAAAGTAATCACCTCTTGCACTCTGTCGCACAGACACACTAACACACACCATCTCAGTCTTTCAACCTTCTTCTTTTCTTTTGCGAGCTTTTGTTTCCCTCCATGTCTCATGTTCTTTCAGACTTTGCTCTGAGCTCCTGATTTCTTAATCACCAGAAGAATGTGGTGCGCTTTTAAAAGTTCGAGAACAAGTAGAAAGTTCATGCATATACTGTTCTGCATGCTGTTGTTCTGCCTATACAATCCCTTTGTAGCGCTTTCAGCACCGGTGTAAGTTTGGATTCAAAGGTGCAACAAAGGAGCCTGTTTGCCAGCTCACAGGTCTGATCAGATTTCTTTATGTGTCACACAGCAGGTGGTGTGCTGAGTGGGAAGAGATATTTTTCAACTTATACAAACAGTGCTGAAAATATCGAAGAAGAAGAAGAAGGAAAATTCTGAATTCAAGTAGTTTCTAAAAGCACAAACACTTTTGTATGATGCTTGCCTTTAATTTTCTTGTGTTTACTGTGAAATTAGGAGTACAAATACAACATTTCCGCCTAAAGTTGTAGACTTTAAGTACTAAGCTGCACAAGTGGAAATTTAAAAAGAAGTAAATTACATAAGCAACTTTGTTAGGATTAACTAAGAAGTTGCTTTCCCCCTTCTGCACATGTACGATATGTCTTCACTCAAGCAGATTATTAGAGGAGCTCTGATTTTAATTGTGCACAGAAACCAAACAGCTGTTTGTGTCATGGTCCTGGGCCATGTGGGCCCAGTATTCTTAGTTTTCATGTATTTTTGTATTTTGTTCCTTGTTTAGGCCATGTTTCCTGTGTTGCCCTGCTGTGTTGTTCCTAAGTGTTTTCCCTTCATGGCTTTTACCCCCTGTGTGCCCCTCTGTGTATCTGTGAGCCCTCGTCTCTCCTTATGTTTTATTCCATGTTTCCCCTGCCCATTATGTCTAAGTTCTCCCCGTGCTCTCTCTCCCCCCTGTGTGCCCTCTGTGTATTTATGAGCCCTCGTCTCCCTTTGTGGTTGTTTCATGTTTCCCCAGCCCGTTATGTCTGTGTTTTCCCCGTGCTCTCTCTCCTCCTGTCTGAACCTCTGTGCACTTCCTGTTTACTTTGTGACTCTCACGCCTGTACATGTCATGTTCAGTTCACCCCGCCCTGTCTCGTTATGATTATCAGTGTCACCTGTGTTCCCCGTGTGTTCCCACTTTCCTCGTTTACCCTCTGTGTATTTCTGTCTGCGTCTCCCTCTGTTTGGCGTCGCGTTCTCCCTCGTGCCGTGTGTGGTTCTCCCCGTGTCTTCCGGTATATGTTACTTTAGCTTTTCCCAGTTTAGTGTAGTTTTGCATTGCTTTTGTATCATCGTTATTGTTTATCACCTGTCAGCAATAAAGCTGCATTTTGAGTTTATCCCCCGTGTCTGTGAGTTTGCAATTTGGGTCCTCATCCTGCTTGCCACACGGCCGAATCATGACAGTTTGATTCGGTGGAGCAGATTTAGTGAGTTACGGATCAAGCTGAAGCTAGTTTCCATCTGTACTCCCACTGAAAGCAGACGCTTTATATCTGCCCAGATGAGGTCAGATCTTCTTATGTGCCACCGGGGCTCAATAAACATTTAAGCTCCCCTTTTCAAAAAAAAAAAAAAAAAAAGCGACATGATCCTATAGGTGATGATAACAGTTCTTCCATTAACGCACTGCAGCAGTAGGAGCACACTCATTCTTGGTAGGATTTGTATTATTGGATGGATTGCGATAGAGTAAAAAAAAGAAATTGTGTAAGTGTTTGCATGTCCACACCTGCATGCAGAGGGAATAATACCAAAGTCTCTAGTTGGGGCTTTGTATATTCTTGTTCTGGGATGAGTGACACATTCAGGAAGTCCTTAGCCAGAGGGGAAGAAACAGCGTTTGTTTTCTCTCTCTCGTCTACTTTCTTTTCCCCCAGTGGGGCGCCTTGATACAATAAAATGTAACAGGAAATATGTGGCTTCAAGCCATAGAAGAAGACTTCATGCATGCAACTACATGTGCTCAGAAACGCACGGGGGAGAAATTCTATTAGGGCAAGTTTTCCGGTTCATAAGGAGCTTTAAGACACACACAGTGATGTTAGTAGTTCAGAAAAGGGTGAAAATGAGAATGTTGTTATGGTGTAATATACGGCACCTTACATAATATTTTACTATACTATTCCCACTTGGGTAAAGCTGCTATTTTTTTGAATATTTGTAGCATTGTGAGCAAAGTTGCAACAACAATTAATACATATTACTGATTTTGCATATGGATTTTTTCATTTATTCTATACAGATGTGATTTACTTGATTATCCAAAAACTGCAAAAAATGCGCACAAGTAGTAGAGTTCTTTATTGATTTTGCTCTTGAAATATACAAGTTTTGCTGCAATTATTAATACAGCATGATAATTCAAATATATCCAAGATTATTCTGAATACAATCGCGTGTGAGATTATTTAATTGTTCAGTATATTGATGCATTTCACAGTGAAGATTCGCTTTTCTTTCTATCATGAGAGTTTTCTTGCTATATAACAAAATTGTTTTACCTTCATGGGGCTGTCGATGTCTGTGCCTGTATGTACATGTGTGTGTTTTAAAAAATGTGGTTCTGCAGACCCCCTACTATACCGGTACCTAACAAAGAGATGGTTTTGAATAGTCTGAGAGGTGTTTCTGTCTGCCTGTCTGCAGACAAAATTGTGAAAGATGCAGTCACTCTTTGAGGTTTTAGCTGGTGCATTGTCATTACACGCTCCAAAAAAATAAAGGAACACTTTGAAAACATCAGATATTAATGGGGAACATATCATGCTTGATATCTATACTGATATGGTTTGGATAATGTGTAAGGAATGAAAGGACGCCACACTGGTTGATGGAAATGAAAATTATTAACAATCAGAGGGCTGAATTTAAAAGAAAGTGAAAAGAATATGCAGCAGACTAGTCCATCCTACTCAAAATGGTATTCAGCAGTTCATATGGTCCCTACATACTTGTGTGTGTCTGATATTCTCATAATGAGATGACAGATGGTGTCCTGGGGAATCTCCTCCCAGATCGGGACCAGAGCATCCTTGAGCTCCTGGACACTCTGAGGTGCAACCTGGCGGCGTCAGATGGACTGAAACACAACGTCCCAGAGGTGTTCTATCGGATTTAGGTCAGGGAAGACGTGGGCGACAGTCAGTGATATCAATTCTTTCATCCTCCAGGAACTGCCTGCATACTCTCGCCACATGAGGCCACACATTGTCATGCATTAGGAGGATCCTAGGATCCACTGCACCAGTGTAGGCTCCAAGGATTTCATCCCATTGTCTTTTTTGAGCAGTGTAGTTTGTACACTCAACAAAAATATAAACGCAACACCTTTGTTACTGCTCCCATTCCCCATGGGATGGACGTAGAGACCTAAAATTCATTCCAGATACACAATATAACCATCCCTCCCAAACAGTGGTCACAAATCAGTCCAAATGTGTGGTAGTGGGCACATCTGCTATATTGAGATAATCCATCCCACCTCACAGGTGTGCCACATCAGGATGCTGATCTGACATCATGAGTAGTGCACAGGTGTACCTCAGACTGCCCACAACAAAAGGCCACCCTGGAATGTGCAGTTTTGTCTCACAGCAAAATGCCACAGATGCCACAAGCAATGAGGGAGTGTGCAATTGGCATGCTGACAGCAGGAATGTCAACCAGATCTGTCGCCCGTGCATTGAATGTTCATTTCTCAACCATAAGCCGTCTCCACAGGCGTTTCAGAGAATATGGCAGCACATCCAACCGGCCTCACAATCGCAGACCTCGTGTAACCACACCAGCCCAGGACCTCCACATCCAGCAGGTTCACCTCCAAGATCGTCTGAGACCAGCCACCCAGACAGCTGCTGGAACAATTGGTTTGCACAACCAAACAATTTCTGCACAAACTGTCAGAAACCGTCTCAGGGATGCTCAACTGCATGCCCGTCGTCCTCATCGGGGTCTTGACCTGACTCCAGCTCGTCGCCGTAACAGACTTGTGTGGGCAAATGCTCACATTCGATGGCGTCTGGCACGTTGGAGAGGTGTGCGCTTCACGGATGAATCATGGTTCACATTGTTCAGGGCAGATGGCAGCTGAGAATGTCCCAGTTCTTGCATGGCCAGCATACTCACCGAACATGTCACCCACTGAGCATGTTCGGGATGTGCTTGACCGGCGTATACGACAGCGTGTACCAGTTCCCACGAATATCCAACAACCTCGCACAGCCATTGAAGTGGAGTGGACCAACATTCCACAGGCCACAATTGACAATCTGATAGACTCCATGCAACGATGTGTTGCACTGCATGAGGCAAATGGTGGTCACACCAGATACTGACCGGTTCTGGGTCCCCAGACCCCCAATAGCACAAAAAACTGCACATTCCAGGGTGGCCTTTTGTTGTGGGCAGTCTGAGGTACACCTGTGCACTACTCATGATGTCAGATCAGCATCCTGATGTGGCACACCTGTGAGGTGGGATGGATTATCTCAATATAGCAGATGTGCCCACTACCACACATTTGGACTGATTTGTGACCACTGTTTGGGAGGGATGGTTATATTGTGTATCTGGAATGAATTTTAGGTCTCTACGTCCATCCCATGGGGAATGGGAGCAGTAACAAAGGTGTTGCGTTTATATTTTTGTTGAGTGTAGTTACTACTCAGGATGTTATGTGAATGATCCAGTTTGTCTTTTGTCTGATCCTTACCAGTGGTAAGACTTGGTCCAAAATCCATCAGTCCATCCATGCTTGGGAACCCAAAGTCATTGGTGCATGTCTGTGTACAGTAGGAGGAAATAACAGAACATGCAAACTCCACACAGAAAGACCCTAACCCGCCAGAAGCACTGAAGTCAGAATCATCTCGCTGTGAGGCCACAGTCCTAAGTACTCTACCACCATGCTCACCGTGGCCCAGATTAAAAGGAGGAAAACAACTTTGGGAGGATTCTTGGCACCTCTGTGTTTTTTTAATAGAATAAAGCTACACTTTAGAATTTCATTGCATCCAATTGTCACTGAAATATATCAACCATTCTTACTGATATGAAACTTTAGAAATGTCACCCAAATTGAAAAAACAAACACATTTTTTTGCTCCACAAATGTACACTTGTTATGTTTGTTTGTTACAGCTGACACCTCACAAAACTTGACACACACACACACAGAAATGTGTTGAGGATAACACACAGTTCCTTTTCAGCAAAAAGGCCAGTTTGCAAACAGCTTTGAAGAAGTTTTTGGAATTGCTCTGCAACTTTCAATTGATTCAATCACGGAGAAGTTATTGAAATTGCTACCTTGAAAGAAATGGAGCAAACCAGAGAAGAAAAGGGGGGAAAAGGAGGGAGCGCGTGACAGAAACGGGAGAGTTTTGGAGCGTAATGAAAGAGAAAAGTGAAAGGGGGAGAAGCAGTTTTCGGTTTAACAGAGTGGAAGGCCCTGCCGAAGAGGTGGTGTGTGTGTGCCAGTGTGTGTGCATTTAGGTTGTCTTTCTTTGGCTCTGGAAATAAGATCTATCTTGCCTGGAGCGTACATTTGTCTTGGAGAAACAATACAAACTCTATTTCCCCCTGCAGAGTAATCAGGAATGTGATTTATCGATTCTGGGCACAGATCTGCACGCTGGGAAATTGCTTTGTAGTCCTGCAGCTGCAGTGACACACCGGCCTCCGTCTGCATTCAAGACAACATCACAGTCCATTTCAATGTGTACCTACCCTCGCTAAGTCAATGTTAGCATCAGTGACTGTAATGGAAATGTGCTCTTTGACAAAGCACATAACACAGTAGCAGTAAAGCTGGAGGAGTTCTTTTGTTTATTTGGGCAAAAGTCCTCTTTATTTTCTGTATAGTTTTTTGGTGACTGACAAGTGGAAGACTTCCAAACCGGCCCGAGCTCCAAATCTCTGCACATATTTTAGATTTCCAAATTGCATTTTATCAGCTTATTCATAATCTCCATCTTTGCTGACCTTTTCACCTTGCTGCAGTGTTGTACAGGTGCACTCCAGAAACCTTTGACATCACTGCTGGGTGCATCTGTAGACTGTAAAAAACTTCTGAACACATGTAATGACAACCAGCAGCAAAACTGTATTTCAGCCTGGTGTTAATTTACTCTTTTTAACTGATGATTGTGGAGCAGCTGCACAGACAATGTCATTAAAAAACAATCCTGTGCAGATATACATATTAGGGAAGAATGTTTAAGACAGTTTAAAGCTTTCTCTCTACTAATACTGGCAAAAGAAACCTTGTGATGTGCACAAAGCATCTGACATTGAAAAAGCGTCTGCCTGCAATTTCACCAAGGACCCCGAACTTACACAGAATGAGAATTTTACTCTTGATTTGTTGGAACAGAAACTCCTTCAGTGGTATAAGAACAAGTACAGGTGATGTCCATGTGCACATCTGCAAAGAAGCCTTAGCTAGAACAACTTCAAAGGTCATAATATTGTGGTGTTTACAGCTACTTATGCTCTCCCTGAGCCATTTAACAACAATGTTCTGCTTTGAGATACAAATAATTTAAAAAATAACAACTATGTTATTTCTTAGGTTAGATTATAAGGGTTAGGTTATAATCTACCCTAATCTAAATGTGGTATTGTTCTATACAGGACTCTAAAACAAAAAAAAAAAAGGAATTGTAGGGATAAAACGCACTTAAAGATCCAGCATCCACTCCAACTCTGCAACTTTCATTAAAATTGTTGCCTCATAAATGACAAACGATTGTTCAAAGCAGGCTTTGTATGGTGATAAAAAATAAAAAGAACAAAGGGTGAGTTAAGCCTGCTTTGCAGACTCTCATTTGATTTATACATGTCCTATAAACATCTAATGGACTCTATAAATTGTATTCCTGGGGGAAGCATGCAAGGCCGCAAAACAACAGCGAATGATCAAAGGTAGAAAGAGTGAGCGGACCACCACAGTGCCAGGCGCTGCCTTCCAGCCAGTCACACCTGGAGCAGAGTGGAGTGCATATCTGTTTAATGCGTGGCACAGCGGTCCTTATCATTTAGCTCGTGCTCTGGGGCTTTTTAACCCCCTGAACTGAGTGGAAGCTTTATGTTGGCAGAGCTTGTCTCGATGTGTTCTCCCACGATAATATTTCACTCTTTTTGGGTAGCTGCCAGCTCACAGCTCTCTCTGGTGGAATGCAAAGAGCTCAAGATGATTTTTTATGGAGGTGTTTAGTGCCAGCTTCCCAGGAGAGCTGATGCTATAGTGCAGCGTCTCCTCGTTGTCTGAGTGACCTGCTCATACTGTACACTACAGTTGGCCTAACAGCTCTCAACGCTCATCCGAGTGTTTAAATTCCGAGTGTTTAAATTCTGGGAAGTATCAACTGTTTAACAACTGAATGCCAGGGTTTGAGAAGAAGGACAGTTTCTCCTCCTGTGTTTTAGAGTTCAGGATATAAATGGAAATGGAAGACGGGTACAATCTGTTTCTGATTTGATGGTGGTGCCATGTGCCTGGGCTCTTTGAGGTGATAACAAAAATATGTCAACTTTAACTGCCCATCTGGTCATCTTAAAAAGCAGGAATACTACTCAATTTGAGAATTCAAGACCGTATGTAACAGTTAAGAAAGGCAGAATGTGTTTCTGATTTGGATTTTAGAGGAAGTTAGTCACAGAGAGTATCTGGCTTTCCGTAAACAACAGTAAAAGCAATAGACATGTAAGGATTTGAGGTTCATTGAAACTGCCTGACTAGTTTTAAAAGAGCTCATGTTTGTGCAACAAAAGCACCTGAAAATGCCGCAGTCCTTTCCAAAGTCTGTATTTCTAGTTATTGCACGCATGACCACAAATCTAGACCAGATTATCACGATGCTGACACAGCTGTTTTGGGAGGCGGGAATGCTTACAGTTTTGGATCATTATTGCAGCAATGTGTTACACAACCCTCTTCTTGACTCGGGGGGATGTAGTTAAAATTTAATCATGATTAGCTTCAACTAACTAAGCTGCATTAAAATTTACTGTCTTAACTATGTGACCATGCTATGGTTCAGTTAATGGCTAAACTATAGGCACACAACCACCCAACTACACCAAAGACAAAAAGCAGCTGAAGTCAAAGAATTTCATTTTACAGAATTAGACTGTTATAATCAGCAGAAAGAATGTTTACCCAGTGCTTGACTGGTTCATATATAAAATAAATTATCAAATAAGTAATCTGACATCCACTGACAATGTAAAACCACCGATTAACCTAACATTAAGATTGTGGGAGGAAGCTGGAGCACCCAGAGGGGCTACAGGGATAATATGCAGGCCCCACTAAGGGCTCAATCCCAGACCCTCTTGCTATAAGGCAGCAATCCTAACCACTACACCACCACTTTGAGTTTTGTGTCACTGATTGGTGAAAGTCCTGATACTTTTCACCAGGTTTCATGCACTTCACTGTATGAGTGGCTTGGTGAAACTGGTGGGGAATTCAGGTGGTACTGAATGAAGTCTATAACTGACATTTTTGATCTTCCCCCAAAATAAAAAGACTCTTTGGCTCCCTTTCTCTGTCACTTTATGGACTCTTGTCTTACTCACTGCAAGATAAATTTCATTTTTTTAAATTATTTTGGTCCTTTTTTGATCCCGATTAGAGTCAAAAAGAATAATGAAGATTTAAGGCATTCCTTTGTTATGATTATAAAGTCACCGCTGTATGAGCATGCAGTGTCAGATTTACCCCTTATGTCAAGAAAGCCAAAACACGCAGTTTAAGTCTTTACAGTTAACTAACCAGTGGGGGATGTCATAATGTCTACATCTATCTAGTTCAGTCTAGATCTAGAACAGTTGTCCACTGGGAGGCACTACAGAACCCCCCCCCCCCCCCCCTTTTTTTTTTTTTTATTTGTTTTTTTTTGTCTACTGTTATCTTAGGAAATCCAGATTGGGCCTGACAGCCTCTCATATGGACAAGATTTATATGGCCACTCTGTTGCACTTAGTCTGAAACCATAAATACTTTAAACACAGCCAGAGCTTCGTCAAATTTGGCACTGATCATCTTTTTTTCCTCCTTTAAAGTTTTCAGAATAATTTGGCAGTAACAGCAACTGAAATCTGTGGCAAAGTGAAAAAAAAGTACATGAACTTTATGAATCGACTGGCGATGTCTTACTATCGATACCTGCAGCCACGTTTTTCACATTATCAGATCAAGTTGCCATAGTGACTATGGCCCACTCATCTGCTGGGGTTCCTCTTCACAGCGTGAGCTATTTTTAGCGGTGACATTATAAAATGAAAACTGACAGGAACTAATGGTGTCACTGGGGAAAATACTACTGAGGAACAACAACTGGATTTTTGTAGATAACAAAAAGTAAAACTTTTTTTTTTCATCACAGTAAGCTGGCTAAATAATTTATATCAATAACTTATTTGATTTGAAGACTTTTTTTAAATATTTCAACTCTTTATGTAGGTAGTTCTGTGTTTTATTGTTTGCTTATCGAATATGATATTTTTTAATTTACTCTTATTCAAAATATTCAAATAGATACATAATTGGTTTAACTTCTCACAGCTCTCAGTGCAACCTGCTCCTTTCGATCTAAAAAGATTTGACACCACTGACATGCAGTGGATGACTGATTCAGCACAGCTGTATTAAATGTGGAAAATACCAAACGATTGAATTTTATCAGCTTATAAGGAAGAGCATTTGTGTCACAGTATTATTCTCTCTCACGTTAACAGTGATTCTCCCTGCAGACCTAAATCTGATGTTAATTAGCCAGAAAACTTGAGTTTTTTTCTTTGCTCTCTGAGCTCAAACTTAACCAGAGATTCTGCCTCACAGAAGTGTTTGCATCATTGAAACGTTATTAATTCAAACACTGCAAACACAGCGTTGGTAAATCAAGTGCTGCTGCTCTTAAAGACAGCTGTTTTTCAGTTTCCAAGAACTGAACATCCTCTCAGATTCAGTCATTCAAACATCCGTCCCTTAGTAATCTCCTCCACAGTGTGTGTTAGCGTTAGCTTCGTGCTTTACCGTGTTTCATCGTCAAAGTAGAACCAGCTGGAGCGCTAGTGGGAACAGTTTGCACCTGCAACACCATCGTTCCTTTAATGAAAAGCACACGAGTTCCAGAGGGAGAGTTCAGCGGTGTCTTTTTTTGCACGCAGACAAGGTTGACTGGGGATTTACGAGTGTGACGGACTCCCAGGACTAAATCATAATTTTGATGAGGGAGCCTGCGGCTCGCACAGCCTCGTGCCAACAACACGAGGTCTTCGAACACACCCTGTTCGTATGTAGCGATAGTTCCCCTCCGTTCTCATACATAAATTTTGAGTACTGTTTTTCTCTCCGTGAGCTCACAAAAATGTGTCCCTTGCGGACCCAGAGAACTCAAACAAGGGCCAACAATAAATCATTCATACTGCAAAGCTCCTATCAGAGGGTGGCAGTCGCTGTGGAGTTAAAGAAACTGGGCTGAGACACTCAGTGGTTTAAATTCCTGCTTTGCCTGGGAAAATACAATACTCAGCTGACATTGTGTGCAGTTTGAGAAGAACACACAACCACAGGGGAGGCCCCCAAATTTCAACTTCTGAGCGAACACAGTTCATATTTAATAGCACCAGGCTTTAGTGTAACAGATAACATGTAGACCTGGATAAATGAGAAGCAGGGAGGCTTTGATAAAGAGCATGCTTGCTCAGCAAATGTTCCCAGCATTAAGCAACGCTAAAGAATACCAACATCGATGAGCGTAGGATTAGAAAGTTAAATCCCTACAGGCCCTTTGAGGAGTTACAGGGAATACGGCGCATTTGTTGCGTTGTTAAGATTCAGTGTCTGCAGGTGGCTCATGTATTTTTATATTGGAGGGCATCGATTTTGGAAATCCAATAGATGGCCACGCTCCTCGGGCTCCTCTCTCATTACCACAGAATCCGCCTTGTTTGATATTCATGGTGGAATATTATGAGAAGATAAATCGTTTAATCTTAGATTTTATTGAACGCTGTCGAGTGAGACACTCCCCTTCATTCTGTGGGAGTAGCTGAAGCAGTTTGACAGAATGACGGATTAGAAATTAGCCTGCGAGGGAATTTAGCAAAAACACAATCGAACAGCAGTTCCAGTTTGGTCATTTATATGCAAAAAAGACTTTCATTGTCCTGACGCTGCACTTTTCTTTAGCTTAATAAGATGCATATTACAAGGTAAATACATGCAGTTTTTGAGTACACACTTATTCTACTTCGTCTTCATACAGTTTTTTCAGTGACAGTCTTAATGCAACACTTTTTCAATAAAGCATATCTGGTATATCCATAGCTGATGATTCTGGACAATAATTTTCCATCGTTGGCTTTTCAGTATTAGCATATATGTTAGCTGATATGGAGCAATAAGGTTTTCATTTTTTTATTTAAAAATTGCATCTGGACTGAAATTGTATTCCCCTAAAATTTACAGCTTTACTCAAAAAAAAGACACATTTACATGTAGGGTTTATAAAACGACGTCGACAGAGAAAATGCGAAACTCAAGACTTTAAAATGTGCGTACATAAACCGAGAGTCATGTCACGCCAACTATAAAGTCTGTGCTTTTGCTTTTTTATTAGGGTCACTTAGTAGTAGTAGGAAGTGCTTTGAGATGATCGTTGTTGTGAATCTGGTCTACATAAATAAAATTGACTTGAACTGAATAGTAACATAGTTTGTTGAAGAGTGTCTCTAACTGTTTATGATACTGTCAGCTCTGAAGCAAATGTGCTAAAGAAGCACCACAGCTGAGGACAGTGCAGAGTCAGTGGTATCTTCATGTAAGCTGCTTACTAGCTTGTAGACAGTTCACTGTTCTTTGAGAATGAAACCTTTCCTTATATACATATATGTGTCCGTTCAGTATTATATGTGATGAATGTGTATTTAAAGATTTTTGGTCTCGCTTTCAGCCCCAAAATACAGTGCAGTGTTAGTCAGGCTCCAAAACTGAAATGGCAGCTAGCCCTGCCCACATATTTTAACAGATGTTTCATATTTACATATCGGTACTGTGGTGGTACTGAATAAATATATCTCAGTGATAAATATTGAACATTATATGTTTGTAGTTTTCTTCACATTGGCTGTCTGAGATGCCATTGCTATTAAATCCAGAATTTTAATCATGATACAGGTGTGTTTGTGTCTAATGGTAAAAAAACAAAAACTGGTGAAAAAGATTTAAAAGAAGACAATTTTGGAATTTGTCTGGTCTTCTTAAAAAAAGGTCTGCAGTCAATCTAGTAGCCCTATATGACGTTTCAGTGATTTGAGCTAAAATCCATCAGCTGACAATCAATGATAAACACAATCACAATATATTTTTTGTAGTATACTAAACATGCAATTAAATTAAATCTGGCTACAGTGGAGGCTTCTGTGCAAAGAAATTATGATATTTGTAGACACGTAGTTAAAGGCAGTACAACAAAGCTTAAAGAAGAGGTGGAGCCATGCCATGAGTATTTCTTGAAAGTACGTTGGAGCATTTAATATTTTTCTACAAAAACTCAAACCTGTGAACAATCAAAATGCCAACATGTTAGCCCATCTAATTGTTTGACCCGTAAAGCTCAGTGCAGAAAGATTATAGGTTTAAAAAGTCATGTGCCGATGAAAGTAGGACCTGCATTGATTCAAGGACCAAGATTAAGTATTGATCCTGCAGAACCTGCACAGAAAATAAGGTTTTTGTTTTCTCATAATGTTGCCCAAAAATTAGAAAAAAAATAAATCGCACTTATATTGTTTACATGGAAATCGTTTTTAAAAGCTTTGATTTAAAAGACAGGGAAGCTCGTTGGCTTGTTGAGAAATACAAATAAAGCTCTAATAAAAACAAATTCAAACATAATTACTTTAAATAGCCACAAGAGACGAAATCTAGAACACTGTGATAATACTGAATGGGATGTAATGGCTGAAGGCTGTGGGAGGACTTGGCGCAGAAGTGGTTATGGTGTTACATTTTTATATTTCACCTCACCTGGACTCACGAGGGAGTGTGAGGCTGCCAAATGCCTGCTGAGAGCTTGCCCAGTTCAATATTTCATCCTGAAGGTGGCCAGTGGTTTGAGAGGGGTCAGTGGGGAAGAGCAATGGGAAAATGTGAAGGGAACATGCATACCTGCTGAATAACACCATGTCTGTCAGAGAGAACTGCAAAGAAAATGCAGGGAGGAAGAAAAAGAGTGCAGAAAAAAACGAGGTTCAGGGTTAGCGAAAAAAGGAGAAAAAAGCTGAAGTAATGGAAGGTGGAGATATGTTCAAGCAAAAACAAAGAAAAAGCAACAATATGTCTTGGAGAGTGAAACCAAAGAGAGTGCAGTGCTCGGTCTTCAGTGTAAAACTCATCCACTCACAAAGAGCCTTTCTTTTCCATAATTGCACTGCTTAAATCCCATCAATAAGGAACTTTGCTTTAAAAACTGTGATGAGTTCATTGGAAGAAGTGAACTTTTAGTTACTTGTACTTCTGTTAATCCATTTTAATCAATTTGACTTGCAGAACAAATGTGGAAAATTAGATTTTAGTCACTTTGTTGAGATTTTACCGTCTGAAGAGCCTCCACTCAAATGAAAAGCAGGTAAACAAATATAATCATCAAGTGGAAACAGACTTTCCCCAAAGGCTTTAAAGGGGGAAGCTTAAAGTTTTAACAAGGTCAAATAGATTTTTAGTAACCCGTTTAATCCCATCAGAATATGTACAAAGAGTATCAAGGCAGAACGTGGCTTTTATGAATATTATTCAAAGTGTGAATTTTCCTGCTCAGTGAAGCCCTCAACAATTAAATTGTTCTTCCCCCCCCCCTTTTATCTATCTACAGTTGGAGTCATTATATTCATTAGACTTCACATAAGTAAATGGAGCATGTGTACAGCAGAAACATGCGGGCAGAAACATTACAGCCACCCGGCCTTCCAGATAATTGGGAGGAACAAAGATAACTTTAATCTAAAGAATGAAAGCATGCAAAACTCTCTGCTTTTTTGTTATTAAATTATAAATAAGATCATTTTAATAGTGCTCTTTTTACTTCATTTAACAAGTCGGGGAAGTTAATGGAACATAGTGCAGTGGGCAAGTGACATCTTTAACAGAAACACTACGGTAACACTGGACAAAGTCAAACTGCCAAAGTCAGTCTCTGTAGGGAGCCATGTAAACTTATGCAAACAGTAGCTTATTAAACGAATGACCACCAGCCAGTAGGCACAGATCTATAGTAACACAGATGTTATTTGATGAAAGGCAAGTAAGGGATGACTTTAGTTTGGAATGGCTGATTATACTTAGACGCATGGAGGAGTTTGTGAATCAGGTGGGGTCAAATATCGTCCATTTTGTCCATGTGTCCATGTGTCCAAACCAAGTGTCTGTATTATTTGGGAGAAAACACAAGCCGGCTCTGGTCAGTACAAACAGTACTGCAGGTCTGCAGTGTGGCCTGGCTTGTGCGTACATTGGTGCAAAGTCCTTTACTTACCAGACACGTAAAATGCTGTGATTGCAGCCATTCCCCAACTCTGTGAATGGTACTCATGGCCATTGGTCAGTGGTTGTTGATCAATGGTCATGAGAATTTGCATATTAATGATGAAGGAACTGACCTGCCAGCCCATTGTTCCTTCAGTGGTGCTAATTTCGGTCATTATGCAAATGTACTGTTTATAAGATTGTGGACGAAGTTACTTGGATGAGTGACGAAACGTTTCTCCCACTGAAAACATTACGTCCAGATGAACAGAATCAAACTTTGGGGATATACGTTTTTTTCCACCATGCTCAATTTTTCCGATATATTGCACCTAAATAATGAGATCTGACCAATCGGATTACTGCATTTGGCAACAAGCCGGCCCATACCTCAAAACGCGCAATGGCACTAAACACGCATAGATGCTGCTCCGAGCAAATGATTTCTCTGCCTGGATTTTAAACCATGAAATTCTCCCTGCTGCTGTTTTCCTTTGAGAATAGGATGAACCCAGATTCTCAATTTCTTAAATTTTCTTGTTTAGAAACATGAGGAGCAGCTGATCATGGCTTAATCTTCAACTTTTTCAGTTTGTTTTTGAGGACAATTTTTTCCTCAAAAAAGAAACATGTTTGGTGTGTAATGGTCTAAAGTCTCATTGTCTATTGCTCTGTTTTGGAGTGAGAAGCTACTGGACTATTTTGTCAGTTAGCTTGCTTAGGTTGGTGGAGTTTCTTCTGCAGGTTTGGCCGTCTGTTACCCATTAGCTGTGTGAGCAACGTTTTCTGCTCCTTCTCAGCAATTGCTATATTTATACATTTTATGTTTTCAAAACATATAGTAAAAGGTTATCGTGTCTCTTTAGTGTTCCATTTTAATAATAAAAAATAATAAAATAAAAAAATATATATTTTTGTCTCCAGTCACTCACATTTAATTGCTTATTCATTTTCTGTGCAAAGCATGTCCTTTCTTCACCACATTTCTATTTACCATATGCATACCTAATGATAATGGGCATGCCCGTGCATGAGAAATGACTGGAAGATAAAGAAAAGTTATACCACTTAATTTGTCTATTTACACATTCTAATTAATTTACCAAACAAGATTATTTTTAGGTGCTTAACCTTTGTTTTGTTTTGTTTTGATTTTTTTTTTTTTTATGAGTGCCTGGAGTGGAGTCCTTTCTGTGTCGCAGTAACTTACAGTGTTGTCTGATGATGAAGTAACGGACTGGGTCAGGTGCTGGATGTAATTGGGAGACACATAGAGAAAAGAATTAGGTTTGACAGGTCATTCATTCCACTTTAGTGAATAGTAAGCAAGTTGAATGATGGTGAACAGAGCATTTAGACCTCATTAACCAGTCATTCTCTCTCCCTCTCTGTATCATGTTTAAACACCATGTTAAACATATAAACATATTTAAAATACAGCACACTGTGTGCATAGAGCTCCTGTCCTCTGTTATGTATGCACTGTGTATGTGGGATTGGGCAGTTATGTGCTATCTTGCTGCTTAAAGAATATGCATATAAATTACTTTAAAGAATCCACATCTACAACTGCTACAAATATAGTGAAAATAGCAATAACATCAAACTATAGCTATTAAGATTTAACAATCCTCATGTGTTAATACATGATGTGTGTTCTTTTTTAAAAAAAAACAAATAAAGCATTAACCACAAAAACTTGGGACAGTGCAGATTCAGATCCAGTCCTGTCTGTTGAGCTCCAGTTTCTAGGACAGTGATGTTTTCCAAGCCATAATCAGGTATTTTAATATTACGCACTAAATCCAAAATCTTCACGTATGGAGTATTGAGCCTGTAATGTCAGAAGAGTCGATTCTTTTTCTGTCCAGAGTCGGTGGATTTGAAAACCAGGAATGCTGCTTCCAGTTCTGTGCACAGAGAGCAGATTTCCACCTATAAGAACCTCTAAGCCGCAATCTGTAATTTGTTTGCTCACATAAATTATGTATATACATCCACATGCATAATGAAAAGGTCTGAGTTATACTGCATAGTAAACCAGCATTTTGTTTTTTGCTTACAAGATGATAAAGCAAAATAGAGACGTGCTCTACTGGTGTAAATCAGCCAGAACTGCAACACATCTGAAATAAAGCTTACAAACATACGTTTGTGTTAACAAAGTATCAGTTTCACAGAAAAAATGTGGAAAGAAAAAAACTTTTTGTTTATATGTGCTCTGTGTGTGTTTGTTATTTGTAATGGGGTATTGTATTATACCCAAACTAATGATAATCATGCAAATTAAAATAAAAGAAATGATCACATTATGTTCACATAATGTTATGGTAAACAATCAGGTGCAGCTGGGAGCCGCGGTCCTGTTTATAACGGCTCTCTTCCCTTTCAGTAACTTCTTTACTGCAGCCTCAGCTTATCTGCACACTTTATGGCTGACTAAAGTAAAGTGACTACCACTCACAGCCTTCAGTTTTCTGTGGTTGTGAGTACTCCTCTCTCACACACACCCATGAATACAATTGTGCACACACACACACACACACACACACACACACACACACACACACACACACACACACACACTGCCCTTGCTGAGGCTTCTCATCATTGAGCTACAGCGAGCTGCTCTCTTAAAGAGCGCCTCTGTGCACTACACCTGGAGACACTGGCCTTATATTTTGGCTGTTCGATGTATTGATGCATGCTCAATCGTCCAGGTAAGAAAATCCCAAAAAGTTGATTCTGTTCATCTGGACGTAGCATTTTGAAAACCCTCAGTCCAGATGAACAAAATAAGCTTCTTGGAATTTAGCTGCGGTTTATGGAGTTAGAATACAGCTTTTAGCATTTTTGCTCATCTTTTTCCTTCATTTGTTTCATATGTTTCGATATACTTTTATTTTATTATTTCTATTGTTCATATGTGATTTCTTTAAGGTCATTATGTTTTGTATTTCTCTCATTCCTCTGCACTTCCTATTAGCAGTCTATCTATTCCACATATTTCTGTATTTTATACAGCTGGTACTTGTACTCCAGGTAATTTTTAGTTACTCTAACAGTGGAGATCAGGATTAGCGGTGACATAGAGTTAGTTATCCACTCACTAAGTTAAACCAGGGTTTCCCCTCTGCATTCACACTAATGCGATGTTGTTGGGAGCACCTGATCAGTCACAGTTATTGAGAAGTGTACTGGCAACAAAGTGGGTAATTGTGCAGAGGAAGATGAAACTATATTATGGAGAAAAATCAAGAGATTAAAAACAAAATTGGAACAGAGACTGAAGCAACACAGTCGCTGCAGACAAAGCAGAGGACAGTGAGCGCACGTGAGAGGAAAAGCACTGTAGAGTAATATAAAATTTAAAGTGTGCATTTTAAATGATTGGTCACTTCAGAGCTGTAATGTGCAGCAAAGACCTCAGAAACAAGTAGGAGCATTCAGAGCTAAAAAAAAAAAAAAAAAAGAAAAGAAAAAAATAAACTAAAATCTTAATTTTATTGCTCTGTGCAGCTACTCACCAGATTAATGATTTTCTGCAGCATTAAACTTCTGTTTTATTTGCAACAGTGTTGCATTTTACTGTTAAATTTCTATGTTCTTTAAATATTTTTAATCATTTTATCAACATCATCAACATCTGAATCGGTGGCACTCATAGGGATCATTTTGTATGCAAGTCACATGACCTGCAAAACATCCCTTTTTATATAAGTGAACACAGGCAGACAGGGCTACATGCAAATGGAGGACTGACTGAATATCAAGACACAGGTGGGAGCAATGAACCACATGTAAAAACAATGCCAATTCTCAACTGTCTTGACATAATAAAGATGAAAACATACAAATGCAAAACACTCATTTATCTCAATTGTGAGGATTCTAATCCAACATAAAGGTACATATACAAATGCTGTTGCTCACAGAGAACAGTGACAAAAACATTACATTAAATATAAGAATCTCCCTGCTGGGCCAGTAAGTTATTGGTATTGACTTACCAGCCTCCTGCAGTTACATTGCAGCCATTTTATGGTGTAGATCAGTAAAAATGTGACATACTGCTGCTTCAAAGTGATTATAATCTCCCTGAAAACAACTCAGAGGGACAAATTAATCCGAAATGTCAAATAATTGATTATGTGATGCTCTGTGTGTGTATTTCAAATCCAGCCTATTTGACTGGCACTAACTGCTGTCACACACAAACCCATATCGGCGAGTAATGGGATTTGAATCCTTGCAAAGCCAGAAAAGACAGCACTCAGTGTGTGTTTCTGACCCTTTTACCAGCCGTCCGCTGTAAACATCAGCTAGTGTCGACCGCCATCTCAGCTCATCACTGTCATGTCCTGTCACATTATCTGGCAGCGCTGAGTGGGGTAGCGTCAGCGTCGGATGCTGTGCTGAACTTTGAGATGGACAGGCCTTCTGTGGGCTGTCAGATAGCATCCAGCAAATGACCTGCTTATTCTCCCTCGCTGTCGACACTCTGCCGACGTCTCCCCTGACACAAAGACATCAGTAGAAATCAAACACAGTCCGAGGAATGAAAGGAGACACCAACAGACAGAACGCCGGGGGAAGAAAAATACATTTACTTTTTTTTGTAAACAAGAGAAAGAAACAGAAAAGGCTTTTCTTAAACTTAAATATAGACGTGTTTAATCTCACATTAGGCTTGCAATCTTAAACCTGCAAGAGTCACCTAAATTTGCGTTATCAACCCTGTTAGGGATGTTTACGTGACTGCAAGACCTATTCAAAAAGCACCGCAAACATTTCTTTTTCTCTAATTGCAGATTGGTTGTGCTCGCCATCTGCTCACTGATCGGCTGTGGTGGCTTTACGGTTACCTCAGCCCGGGGCGAGAGGCTGTTTCGAGGCAGACAGCTCATCAGGATGATTGACAGGTTTTGGTGCTGGAACTCGACCAGCTGAGGAAAAACTGCATATTAGAGCTTTAGGAAGTGATTTGAAAGATGACACTGAATTTGCTGCAGCTGGAGATGGTGCACTGCACACTGCTGCAGGCTTCAGAATGGGAGTCTGCCTGTGATATGCCTTTGGTGTGTGGGTGTTTGTGCTTTGCAAGTGGATTATATGTGGGTCGTGGTACATTTGCTCCGGCAACATTTCAGTCTCTGGCAGGCGTGGTCCATGTGGAGTGTGTGGCTCCGTGGGTGGTTGAAGGGAGCAAAGGAATAACATAGCTCTGGCATTGCAGCTGCTCTCTGCAGACGAGCCCCGTACACATCGGCGTGGGGAGGAATTAAATGATACATGACAGGGGGATTTCTTAAAAAGATACGTGCGCAGTGGCGGGGGGGTTTTCGATGGAGAATTGTTGATAAATTAACAGCCCAGCCAAGAACAGCACAGAAGAATAAATTCAGATAGAGTCCTGAGTCTCCTTTTCACCACGTTATGCCCGATGATTAATGATATTTCCACGAATAGCTACAAAAATCTTCACTGATTATGCTACTTTTTGTGGCCTCGTCACTGCGGATTCATTTCACAGCATCTGCGCCAGAATGAAAGAGGAATAACATGTTTCTCGCCCAGTGCGTGTTTCTAGTAAGAGGTCACCCATTCTCTTATGGCCCAGATGTTTTTAACTGGTGTTAGCTTTCCACAGCACAGGCTCCACTTTCCCAGCAGGCTGCAGCGAGTGTGGTTCTCTGCTGTAGAGTTTCCTGAGCCAGAGAGCCTCGCCAGATCCGTGTGTCATCCTCTTCTCTCTTTCCAAATAACTTGGGCAAGATTTACAGTACAAAGGTAGACAGTTGCATAACTCTGTCTTTCTGTCCAATTCAGCAACAAAGTGTGTCAGGGCAAAGGCTGAGGAGAGTCCCTTCTCTGTTAATGCAGTGCAGAGTGTAGCATCCCCGGTTGAAAAGATGGTCTCTCAAACTGATGGTTCACAATCCTTTTATTAAACAGCCGTGTATGTGAACACACCGTAAGAGCTACAACATACAGAATAAAAGACTATTAGTAAATCAAACAGTGTGTTACCTTTAACCTTTTGACTTATTCATTAATCACCAATTAATTCTCCTTACCTTACATAACAAATAACTTGTAAATTATTGCATATAACAGGGAAATCGTTGCATCGCTGCCTAAACATGACGAGGTACGTTAGCGCCCTCTAGTGGGTGAAAACTTAGCCTTTATGCTTAGTAGCGGTCAGCAGCTATATGCTCCGTAAAACAACAAAATACATATCTACAGGACAAACTTTGTTACAAACCTTGTTCCCTCATCAACCAGGTGCTAAGAAACTGCTTTCGACTCAGTGTTGCACCTTAATAGCCGTTCTTTTTCCCATTCCCGTCCATTAACCATAGAGCACACCTTCTCTCTGTGCATTAAAACTCGCGCTTCTGCCATATGGTTTACGCCACTTGATTTACGGCACCTTGTCGCTCTGTGACTTTCAAAATAAAAGCATTCACTCCAACAATATAATAGCCACTCATAAGTTTACAAAACACTTTAACAAATATTAATGAGGTCATTTACACTCCCACCAAATCATTAAGAGCTTAACTGGGAATTAACTGAAGCGATAATGATTTCCTAATGAAGAAATGACCCGTAACCATTAAACTGTATGATAACACATAGTTCCATTGAACCTTAAACTTTAGAATACAGTTAAACAGTCTCTAATAGCAAAACCAGTTTCTGCACTGGGCGTTCCACTATAGAACGTTTACTTGAACATTGTCCCTTCTCAGTCTTCCTTTCTCCGAAGCAAATCCTTACTTTTCTTACAAGTCCGTCTTTGTCAGTTACTGTGTCCACTACACGTGCTAATCTCCATTCATTTCGGGGTAGATCATCCATCTTCTCCATGACTACATCTCCAACTTTCAAGTTTCTCCTTGGAGTGTGCCATTTCTGTCTTGTTGCGATGTTGGATAGATACTCCCTTTTCCAACGTGACCAAAACTGTTCTGATAAGTACTGCACCTGCCGCCACCTTTTACGTGCGTAAATATCCTCTTTGATGAATGTGCCTGGAGGGGGCAGGGATATCTTTGATTTCATAGTAAGCAGGTGATTTGGCGTCAAGGGCTCTGGGCTGCTTGGGTCACTTAGGTTGTCCACCGTTAGAGGCCTGCTGTTGACAATCGCCATTGCCTCATAAAAGAATGTCCTTAACGATGCGTCATCCATTCTGCCAGATGAAAGTGAAATTGTGAAGCGCAGAATGTTTCGAACTGTCCTGATTTGTCTTTCCCATACACCTCCTGTATGGCTTGAATGAGGAGTGTGCATTTTGAAGTCACACTGCTTCTCTGCAAGAAATGTGGTAATGCGATTGGAGTCCACTTGTTTTAAAGCTTCTTGTAGCTCATTTTTGGCTCCGACAAAGTTGCTTCCTTGATCGCATCTAATCTCACTGACTGCTCCTCTTATGGCTATAAAACAGCGGAGCGCATTGATAAAGGCGTCTGTAGTCATGTTGTCCAACATTTCTATGTGCACTGCTCTGCAGCAAAGGCATGTAAAAAGAAGTCCATAACGCTTGTGCTCTTTGCGAGCTTGTTTGGTTAGAAAAGGACCAAAACAGTCCATTCCACAGAATGTAAAGGGTGGAGATGGATCTAAGCGCTGCGTTGGGAGATCAGACATCTTTTGTTCCTCTGTGCCTCTTCTGAGTTTGCGACACTTCACACAGTGGTGTATAAAATTTTCTACGGCCTTGTTGATGCCTGGAATCCAAAATCCATTCACTCTGATCTCATTGATTGTAAAACCTTTCCCTTGGTGCTGCACCTTACTGTGGAAATGATCTATTATTAGTTGAGTGACATGGTGACCTTTTGGAACTATCACTGGGTGTTTCAGTATTGAGGAGAATGAAGCATCTTTAAGTCTTCCTCCCACCTTAAGGAGTCCATCAGTATCAAGAAAAGTGTCCATTTGAAACAGTTTACTTTTGTGTGGAAGTGGTTTCCCGTTCTTTAGCAACCTTATCTCCTCTGCATATTCACTTGCTTGTGTGTCTCTTAGAATAACACATTGTGCATTTTGTCTTTCTTGTACTGTACTGTGGCCTGTTGTTTTGTCTCCCTTGGCACAGCGAATGAGTCGAGCTATGGCTTGGGTGGCTTTGTACCATGAGGAAAACTTTGTTAACTTGTCTGATAAACCTTTTTTCTCTGTTTTGAGCGTGTTCAGTGCCTGCACCTTCTTAACCTCTGGGTCTCCAAGTGGTATGTTCATGTCGATGTCAGCAGGTGGAGGTATTTCCTTAAATGGAAGTGGCATTTCATAATGGCCTTCAGTGTTTTTGTAAATTCCTTCCTTTAACATGTTCAGAAAGAGAATGTCATCTTGAGACACTGACTTGTTATCCTTGTCGTTATCCTTAAAGTCAGAGTCAAGGACCTTGATTACATCAGCTGGAGTCACTAGGGGAAGCTCTTTAACTGCAACTCTGTGACACACAGTAGACATGCTAGAAGAGTCACCATAAGATGATGTCGGGCCTACAATACTCCAGCCCAATGCTGTGCGAACTGCATAGGGTTCGTTCTCGCCTCCTAAGATTACCTGCTTTGGAGCTAGTGCCTTAGAGCAACTGTAGCCAATTAAAAGGCCGACTTCACATTCTAGCTGTGGAGGAATCTCGTTCCTTATTTCCTTGAGATGATTCCACCGCCTTGCCGTTTCACAGGTAGGAATGTGAGAGCGGTTAACTGGTATACATTCTTTAGTGTAAGCAGGAGGGAGTTCAATCATTTCTGAGGAGTTATAGCCTCTTACCTTGAGACCTGAGATGCGTTCGCTTGGCACAACAACATCCTTACCAAGCAGTGTAGTGAGCTTCAACCTTATTGGGGTAGCCTTAGCTTGGAGGTTATTAGACACATCTTGGTCAATGAACACGGTGTCACTTTGCGTGTCTAGGAGGGCATAAACAAGCCTTTCTGTACCTGGATGTTGCTCTGAAGAAACCCATACTGGTAGAATCATGGAGGTGCTCACGCACTGTTCACTGGCTTCTGCATTCAGAGACAGGGTGGTTGCAGCCTGTTCTGTGCTGATCTGAGTTTGTGGCTGGTTTGAGGCTGATTTATCATTGTTATAGTTGAAGTCGTGCAGACAGGTAGGATGTTTTTTCTTACACACTTCACATACAAGTCTGTAATTACAGTTCTTTGCGCTGTGTCCGGGTTTAAGACAACCATAACAGAGTTTTTTCTCCTTTATATATTTCCTTCGTTCCTCAAGCAATATTCCATTGAACTGTGGACAACTGTGAAGTTTATGTCCGTTGTTTTGACAGAACATGCATGGGGCCTTAACATTTGGACCTTTATTTTCAGTCTCAGTTATCGCCTGGGTATGGAGAACACTAGAGGTGGGCCTTTTGTCCTTTTGGCAGCCCTTACCAGTGTCTGTGGTGAAGTTTACAGAGTGGAGAGCCTGAAATGATGTAATCGGGTTGCACATGATCTCTGCTTCAGAAGACATGAACTTGGCAAAGTCCTTTAAACCTGGAAACTTCCCACTTTCTTTCATAAACTGAGTGGCCTGACGATTCCAACTTGCAGCCGCCCAGTTTGGTAACTTTTGAACGAGTTTTTGGTTCTCCTCACAATCGTTGAGAATGCTTAAGCCTTCAATGTGGGGCATGGCCTCGTGACATGTTTGAATGAAATCAGCAAATGCCCTGAATCCTGTGGAGTCATTTGTTTGGATCTTTGGCCATTTTGCCAGTCTTTCTCTGAAAGCCCTCTGTACCACAAATGGATGTCCATACCTGTGGTTGAGACGCTCCCATGCATCTCTGTATGCTTCACTGTCGTTTCTATAGAAGATGCCATCAAGCGTTTGTCGAACTGGACCTCCTATGTATTTCTTTAAGTAGTGCAGTTTGTCAGCAGGTGAGATGTTCCTTTTATCAATGAGAGCAGTAAAGGAAGCTTTCCACTCTATGAATTGTATTGGGTCACCTGTGAACGTGGAGGGCTCTGGCACTGGCAGTCTGTTCAATGCAACACTATCCAGTACTGCTTGTGCTAAGTAGAGGACATCTGTTTGTGGAAGTGAGGCAGACACTACATTGTTGTCAGGGACTTTACTGAGATTAGAAACTGTGGGGGCTTTCTGAGCAGTGTTTCTATAGTCAACATCAGAGGCACTGATTTCACTCTTTATCTCAGTGTCATAGGTCCTTAGTCTAGCTCGTGCAGCCTTTAACTCCTTTTCAGCCTTCAGTTTCTCTAGCTCACGCCTTTGAGATTCGAGCTCCTTTCTTTGCCTTTCTTCTAAAAGCTGAATCTTTTCCTTTTGTTTTTCCTCCTCTAATAACACCTCATACTCTGCTTCTTTGGCTGCTAACTCTGCTGCAGCCTCTGCTCTTTTAACAGCTACTACTGACATTGCAGAGTATGACTTACTGGCAGAAGAGTTTTTACTTGAGTGCGTGACTGAGGAACTGTAAATGGACTGAGCATAGTCTGGCTCAAGAAGCTCACGGAGACGTATCTTTACCTTGTCCCTATCATAGTCATCTATGCCTGAGAGTCTTTCATGAGCAATCTTGATAATGTCTCTGGTGACTGCTTCACATGCGTCTATGAGTCGCCTTGTGCCACTCGAGGGAGTAATGTTTTCTCTAATTTCCATATACAACTTTATGACATTCTCCTTTTCATTCTCTAACATGTCCATGAGTGAAGCAATTTGATTGTTTGTTAAGTCTCCTTTTAATTGCTCTCGTGTTTTACGTACTTGTTTTTTCCATTCATCATAAACTTTGAGAAGCCGTTTTTCTTTCTTGTGGGCCTCCTCCTCCTGATACGCTTGCATTTTTTCAGTAGGCCTCCTTCGACGAACAGAGTGTGGAGGCTCCTCTTCCTCATTGGCCTTGGGATCCTCCGCAAACTCTGTCTCTTCTTCAGATGCTTCCATGCTGAGGACGGGGCAATTTAGTTGACCATCAGATCCCAGAAGACTTTGTGTGGAGCTGTGGAACTGGGACCTCGATGCTGAGCGTGGGATGGAGCTCTTCTCAGCTGGGGTCAAGCTCTTACTGTAGCATCCCCGGTTGAAAAGATGGTCTCTCAAACTGATGGTTCACAATCCTTTTATTAAACAGCCGTGTATGTGAACACACCGTAAGAGCTACAACATACAGAATAAAAGACTATTAGTAAATCAAACAGTGTGTTACCTTTAACCTTTTGACTTATTCATTAATCACAAATTAATTCTCCTTACCTTACATAACAAATAACACTAAAACTTGTAAATTATTGCATATAACAGGGAAATCGTTGCATCGCTGCCTAAACATGACGAGGTACGTTAGCGCCCTCTAGTGGGTGAAAACTTAGCCTTTATGCTTAGTAGCGGTCAACAGCTATATGCTCCGTAAAACAACAAAATACATATCTACAGGACAAACTTTGTTACAAACCTTGTTCCCTCATCAACCAGGTGCTAAGAAACTGCTTTCGACTCAGTGTTGCACCTTAATAGCCGTTCTTTTTCCCATTCCCGTCCATTAACCATAGAGCACACCTTCTCTCTGTGCATTAAAACTCGCGCTTCTGCCATATGGTTTACGCCACTTGATTTACGGCACCTTGTCGCTCTGTGACTTTCAAAATAAAAGCATTCACTCCAACAATATAATAGCCACTCATAAGTTTACAAAACACTTTACCAAATATTAATGAGGTCATTTACACAGAGACAGTGTTTTAATGTTTCCAGGCTGATCTTCGCCAGGCTTCACATTTCACTGCGTAATACCGAGTGCGTTTCGGTTAAAAAAGCGGCCATTATTTTCTTTTACCTGCTTGACATTGCCTACACGACTAATGCACTTCAGCAAACATGCTTGAAACGTTGACATTTTCTTCCCAGTCAAGACTGTTTGCAAACACTGCACTGTAGATGTTAATGTTAATTCTACTTACAACAGTAGTTGAGTCAGACCCTCTCTTATAAATCAATAAATATTGATATTATTGCAATAATGGAAGCAAATTCATTAAAATTTGGTTTTTAATACGATGTTCACTTGTGACCATTTGCACCTGTGTTTTTGAATGTTTCCTTTATTAGTCTATGACAGCGTTCGTCTGTCTGTCCCATGTTAACAATATACTTGTTATATGCTGATATATTGATCCCCATACTGGTTTGCAGAATCACAGGTTCAAGGATGCCTCATGATGGAATACCTTTTTATAGAAAAATATAAGTTACACAGACTTGTCCTAGCTACAAACTCCGTTGTGGACGTCAGACAGACATTATGTAAATGATCCCATTTTCATTTAGGAACTAGTTTTAGACTCGACGTCTAGAAAAAATGCTCAGAAATCCTTACAAAACTGTTGTAATAACGTCATGGCAACTATCCATCCATCCATCCATCCATCCATCCATCCATCCATCTTCCTCCGCTTATCTGGGGTCAGGTCACGGGGGCAGCAGCCTAAGCATAAAAGCCCAGACCTCCCTCTAACCGGCCACCTGCTGCTGTAGCTCATCTGTTTCGAGGTTCAAGTTGTTTGGATTTCATACCTTGGTTGTAATGAGTCATTATGTGAGTTACTGTTAGCTTCCAGTCAGCTTGAAGCTGTCAGGCTATTCTCTGACCTCTGACATCAACAAGGCATTTTCACCAAGAGACCTGACATAGGATATTTTCTCTTTTTCAGTTTTTCTACAGATTGTTGAGCAGGAAAATCCCAGTAGATCTGCTTTTTTGGAAATAGTTTGGCCAGCCAGTCTGGCGTCGGCAACCATTCCATCCATCCATGTTCAAGTTACTTGACTCCCCTTTCTTCCAGTTCAAACCATGTGGCTGATCAGCCACACTGTGCTTCATTGTGCTTCAATACATACAGCTGAATAGATGTATGTATGGAAGTGGCCAGTGTAGACTGGGCTGTGTAGCTGCAGGATGTTAAAGAGTTTCTTTATTGATATCAGAAATGTTAGAACTGCCTTTGTGTTTCTAACATTTAATTTTCTTTTTATTTTCTGTCAGTACACTCTTCATTAAAGCTGATAACATATTCCAGTTTCCCATCTGTTGAGTCGGCGTGTTAGGTCGTTCTACCTGCTGAGAATACTGGTGGAGATGGAAAAGCTTTTATTAGTCTGCCCTCTTCTCTGCTTCTGTCACGGAATAATCAGAAGTCGTGAAACTCAGAATAGCTGCACACTTCAATGTAAATGTAAGTATTTTTCCACACAAGAAAAGCAACTTTGCCTAGGTATCTCGCACCTTAGACTGTTTGCATTTTGTTTTCCAGCCAGTCTGGAAGCACTTTTAAACAACCAAACACACTAAAAGTGTCACATTCATCTTTAGGCAACAGTAAATGTTTCAAACCCTTTAGGGACGCTCTGTAAATACACACAAGCCTGAAACAGGGAAAGTGTGGGAACTTTTAAAGTCCATTATTCACTTTCCTTTTGGCTCTATCCTAACTGTTCCCCTGTGTTTACCACCTTGTCCCCAATTTTGATTCCCTGATATTTAATAGTGTACAGTTAGAGTGCCCCTGGTTTGAAATTAAGTAAATAAGGGCAGTGTAAGTTAATCAAAAAATCACATTAACCCAAAACAGGATGTTCAAAGACAATAACGGTAAACTGCAGAGTCTGATCATGGTAATAATGAAACACAGTTGCACCCCTCACTGATGATTGCTACAGTGGATTGAGGATTATTTTGTGATACTGCTGATTGTCTGTGAACAATAGTGAGTAATTTGTCAGAGACACCCTCATTTCTGTGACAGCTCAACTGGTACAATTCTTCTTGTATTATTATTGCAGGACTTTGATTGCCAAAGCGACAATAATAAGCGATTTCAACTCTATTTGAGACAAACATTTCATGAAAATACAAACAACACAAACTATATTTACAAAGGCAGGGCTGACCAGGGCAAAAAATACTGAATTTGTCAAAGTAAAAGCAAGCATGTGTTATTACACGTACTCTGCAATCAAAATGGATTTTGATGTAAGACCTGGGTCTGCAGTTTTCTTTTAATTTACTACCTAAACTTTAGATGGTTGTGTTTAAACCTTTCTTTTATCTTGCGGTCATCTGGTCATCTGTGCTTTATACTACTAAGTTAAAAACCCTGCTGTAATACAGAGAAACCTCCAATGAGCACATGACCCGCACATGACTCCCTATGAGCAAGCACTTGGCAACAGTGGCAAGGAAAAACTCCCTGTTAACAGGAAGAACCGTCTGGGAGAACCAGGCTGAGCGGTTGGGGGTAAGGGGGAGGGAGACGCAGCAAAAGACACACTGAACAAGAGAACCAGTAATTACCCCATCTAATACTGATGTTCTCTAGAATACACGCTCGTTACAGTGTAACACGTCATCAGGGCATTTGAGTCAAACATATTATTAACTTCATAATAGAATTAAAATCTAGTCATGACTAGAATAGTTGTTAAATCTTATGGAAAAATAGAGATTTTTGCCTTGAATGCTCAGCCTGCTCAGCATCTAAACAAATTTGACAGTCTGTAGGCTAAATATTTTAAAGCTATGCAAGTAGATACAGTTACAGTAATGTGACTGCTTTGAATATTGCTTCTGTTTGCCATACAGTGGGTAATAAGCGGTACTTTTCAGTATTACAATGATCTCCACCAAGATGGCAATTGTGAAGCACTTCTTGCATTAGGCTTCATGATAGTCCTGACATTTCTATGTCCGTAGTCTTGGTCTCCCCAATACTTACAGATTTGTCCTGCATACAGACAGGACAAATCTGTAAGACGTGTAAGTTAGAGCCAAAGGAAAATCCACTGCAGTTTTCATATTCTTATTCTTAACTTTTGGTGACTGAGTTTGCTTTTCCTCTAGGATAATGCAAATATTTGCATTTCAAATGAACAAAAACAGCATTTCTGATAAGATTTCTGTCAAATAAGGAAACACAGATTCATTCTCTTCGCTGTTGACAGCCCAGTCGTGCTTGCTGTTGTGCATTTGCAGTCACTCACTGCAGTTCTTTTCTCTTCCAGGAAAAACTTTAGATCATGACCTCACAGTTTACTTAAAGGGCATATCTTTTAACACACAATTCTAGGGTATAAACTTGTTTTTTCATTTCTCTGTTGTGGTTTTGGTGACTTTATAAAACTATACTAAAAGCACCAAACTCCCATTACAATAGTCTTTCATTAAAGCAGCACATCTGATTCTGCTCTGAGCCTGTTGCCTCTGGCTAAGCTTCAACAAATCGTGCTTCCCAGACATTGTCTTGGGTTTTAATCAATAGGAAATAATTCAAGTGAACTACGTTAGAAATCAGAAGTGTAATTCACTGCTCCAAAGTGCTTTACTCTGCTCCAGAATATTTGCTTCACCATTAGGTCAGTGTGAACCTGCTCATCATGTGTCTAGGTTCCTGGAGGGATCTCTATCATCAGAGCAGGATTTCTGTCAGGATGATGTCTGAACTCCTCCTCCGCTCTTTTGTTCAGCAGTTTTCTTCTCCCACTTTTCCTGTGTCTTCCCTGGAATTTTCCATTGCCTGTCTTACGTCAGCTATACTCAAGTTGCCCTCAGAGAGTTTACCTCCTCTTGAGAACAGCTGACCTTGCGGCTACTCTGCCCACCCACTAGGCATTCGTTGAGTCCCAGCAGAGACACAGTTTTTAGCCGGTCTTTTCCAGATTGTTGCTGCCAAGCTGCTGTAACGTTCCAGTCATTGCTGTCACCTGCACACAATTACTGCCCTTCCTGTTTTAGTCCTTTTCAAGTTGTTTGTCTGACTCCTGCTGCCAGCCCATGGCTGACGTGGGTGAAGATCAAAATGTCAGTAATCATTGTCAGTATAGACCAATAAGAGGTAAAACGTTTTAAAGATGACCAAAGATTTGAATTTTTTAAAAAAGACAACTGCCTGGTTCCACTTTGTGGCACCGCTGTTCGTCTTTTTCTTTTTTTTCTAATCACAATAAAAAAATGCATCAAGCTTCTTTTTCTACCTCTGCACACAAATACTTTTAAAGTAATGCTTCAGTTCAGCTGAACAGCTTCCACAGAAAGCGACAGTATAACATCACTGTGCCCACCTTCTGCAGCACAATTGTCGAGGTGTGTTAGTTAATCCTCCCACGCGGAGCCGGCACCTTTCCACTTTCCCCAGCCAAGTGGTGCCTATTCAGACTTTTTCATGAGAGAGGCAGATGTGTTTGTTCATTCCCCAAAGCTCTGTCAGCACACAGAGGGAGGCACACACACACCAAACAGACAAGCAACACGAAGCTGTGCAAGTTCTAAAGTGCAGTCGGTGTGCAGCTGAAGGGCATTTGCTCATATTTGTGGGGTTTGGGCACTGGTATTCTGTCTTCTGTCAAATGAACAAAGAATTGATCGTGCTAACAGTTATTATCTGTGCACAGCTCGATATCACTTATGCCTACACACTAAAGAATTGCAGTTCACAATAAAGCAGCTGCATTTCCAATATCCAGAGAGTAACACACACTGCTTTGTTTTTACAGTGCTTTTGGGGTTTAATGAGTTGAGCTGAAAGTGAAAGAGCAATTTGCTTTTTTCTGGTCTCTTTCACATGTGTATGGTACATGGAAAGTAGAGAAAGCAGCAGCAATGTTGGAAGCTGGAGCCTATCCCAGCTGTCGTAGGGCACGAGGCAGGATATACCCTGGACAGGTCGCAAATCTACTGTGAACATGTTTATTTCTGGTGTTAGCTCCTTTATTCTCAAGCGATCACCTCAGCAGGTAGTTCCACATTTGATTTGGCAGATTTTTTTTAACAGATGTTCTTCCTGAGGCAACACTAAAGGTATTTGTGTCTCTTCCCAGAATCAAACCTGGGACCCTTTGATTGTTAGGCAAATGTGTTAACCACTACACAGCCACTGTGTATTTTTGCTGTTAAGTTCTGCATGTTATGGTCATCTACAGAGATTGGCTTGAATTTGGAGCCAAGCTCAAGTGGCCATTCAACAACAGTATATTATCTGAGATTTGGTAGGCATAGGAAAGATCTCGCTCACCTTCTAGCAAGTTAAATTTAATGTGCTTTCAGGTGAGAACATGCTGTTAAAAATAGTATAAAAAAAGCCACAGGTGTCCTGTAACTGTTCCCTTGAGGGAGTTTGCCAAAAGCCATTACTGTAAGATTAGTAAAGAGTGGTGGCGTATGCCTAAAGTAAGCAAATAGACCATTAATTCAGTTTTAATGTTTGAGCCAGAAATCACCTGTTGAAGGGAAAGATGGATGTCTGGCTTTCTAGAAAGCCCCAGGCAGCCTGTTTTCTTTTCACAGTCAAGCGAGCGAGCGGAATGAAGCTGATTTACAGGTCGGCTTTAGCACCGTTTTAATTATCCTCTCTCTGTGTGTCTTTCTCCATCCTCCAGATGGACCCGGTGCAGAAAGCCGTCCTCCATCACACCCTCGGACTCCCTCCCACCGCCAAGAGGAAGCACGTCTCCTGCAGCGTTTGCCAACTGAGGTTCAACTCACAGGTGAGGAAGTTTTCTTCTGAAGAGGAAAGAAAGTTCAAAAGTCACAAGTACTCCTGCAAGAGATGAACACTGAAAAGAAAAAGAAAGACATGAGAAAAATGGCATCACATCACAACCTGCACAGGAGAAAGTTTAAAACTCTTCCTGCCCTGCTGTCAGCCATACTGTCTTAATGCTCTGTTGAAGTTGAAGGTATTCTATTGCACACGGTAACACATACTGTCACTGTGGCTAAAGGGTAAGATTAAAGGGTAACATAGAAGTTTTAAAGAGAAAAGGTGGAATTTTCTTCATTCACTGCGTGGGGACAGTCAAAGAGCGATTTAGCAGTGCATTAAATGTGTGTGCATGTCGTGCTCTGTTAGGGTTTGGTTTTAGCTGTGAACAAGACAAAAGGATGATATAAAAAATATCTTTGTGATGTAAATGAATGAAACAGGACAGAATGACAGGAACTCTGCATTCTAATAACCTTACGAGCCACTGCGTACTTATTATTAAATCATTATAGACTGCATATAAAAAGATGGCCTTGATCTTAGGGTCTGAAAAGTGAAGTCAGTGTGGGTGGGTGGGCCTACAACCTGCTTTCTTTTAAATGCTCTTCAGTGGGGAACCGCTGGGTTAGCAAGCTGCATAAACTGCATGGGTCCAATGCAGTACAAGAGGTCATCTCACCAATCCGAATCAGAATAGTTTATCAATACCTGAGGAAATTATGTGGTCACAGTTGCTCCATGACAGTAAGAACAGAAACTAATGGAACTATAATAAATAATAAAATATATTATAAAGATACAAAATTTTATAAAACATGTCTAATAGATACAAATAGCTCTAATTATGATTATCCCAGTATATTGCTCAATGTAAATATATATGGCTGACACTGAGATGCACCTCATATCATACTCTACTTTCTCATTTTCTCTGTAGTAGAAAATACAAGCTTTTTGTATGGTGGGTACTGCACAGCAGCCAATATTAATTGCATCAATAGGACGAACATGGTGGAAAGGTCCATGTCAGTGAGTCCAGTTAGTGTAGATGAGACTTACCAGGTGGCGACAACTGCCCATCACTGCCCTAACCAGGCTGTAAATATTTCAGTTGCATTTTAACATACAGCTCTATGGTGTCTTCTGAAGTCATCCCCGAGTGGCACCAAGAGGAACTGCTTTTTTTTCTGCTTCCATGTTTCTTCATTTTTCAGCCCTGGAGGTTTCATCTTGGTTTGCAGATGGAGCCCAGATTGTCTATGATAAACTGACTCTTAATTAATGCCTACCAGGATGAGTTTAGAGTTGCAAGTATTATTTTTTTCTACAACATGGCATTTATTTTGTAAATCATAGTCCAGTGTTACCAGATGGGTGCCTTTGATTTTTCTGAGCCGGGCTTTAATTCTGCAAAAAAACCCAGAAAAAAGCTCCATCTACACCACGTCGTTGCTTTACAAACAGCCTGCATCAGTGCATCATCTTTGGCTCTATGGAGAGCATGAATTTAAAGGGTTTATGGAATATTTCTAAATCTCATAGAATAGTGTGTGATTTTTGCCCTATATCAGCTGAAATAGGGTGTACCGCCCACAACAACAACAGTTAGATAAGAAAAAGAAAATGTAACCTATAATTTTTTATAAAGTATATTCATATTCAAAATCGACACACTCGAGTCAGAGCCACCTGACACTCTTCTGGATCATGTTTGACCTACAGTTCAGCAGCTAAAACTGCAGCTGACTTCCTGTGATTAAATCCTGATAATAATTCCTGTCAGGCTTGTCTCCTGTGTGGGGAAAACTTGCTGGAATCCACGGCACACCTGGTGGAGGAAATGTCCTCTTCACACCCCAGGAGAGTCTCCATTTATCCACTGAAAAACACAATTAAAAGCCTCACTACCTTGTTGTGAGAGAGGTGAGAAATAGTGAGGAAGAGAAGGAGAGAAAACAATTTGTGTACCAAACAAAAAAGAAAAAAGCATAGAGCTCACCTATGAAACAGAACATGTACAGATAAAACTGTCATGGATATTCGCAGTAGACATGCCTTAAATATCAGTGCTCTCATCAATAAAATGGGTGCAAACATCAGTCTCAACGCTTGATTTAAATATTCTCCTCCCTACATTTTCCACAAGATCATTGCAAAAATGATCTCTCACCTCAGACACACAACCTTGTCACTGTGGGTTTTTTGTAAATACCGACCATTTCTTTTTTACACCAAAACCCAGTTTGTACTGGGGTAACATGTTTGTAAGTCTGGCCCATAGACTGCACATGGATCTAAAAAGTGAATGCAACATTAAAGGGCAACACTTGATTATTGCCTCAAGAACATTTCCTAATGAGTTCATGATCGCTATCATAAGTTGAAACCTTATTTAACAGAGAATTGTGTTCATTTTATGGACAGATTTTGGTTATGAGACCAGGCTGGCGTTTCTTCATGCATTTCTCTTCCCATCATTCTCGCACGAGTCAATCTTGGTTTGAGAAGCGTGCCGCTCTTTTTAGCGTTTTCTGACAGTTTAATCTCCTTGCTCTTGAGTGCAACCACTGGCTTTCACCTTGTTGTAAACTCTCTGTGATTACACTGATGAAGACATCTTTTAATTGTAGACATCGACAATGATAACTCGACCTGCTTGAAAGTGTTCTAGAAAGGATTTTGTGATTATTCAGAGTTGTTGTTTTCTGCAGGCTTCTGATGTTGCTGAACTGGATTGTTGTGGCCGGGTTGCTGAGCAGGACGGTGCATTCCTTCTTTTTACAATGTACCAGATTGTTGATTTGGTTATTTTGAAAGTTTTTGCTGACTCTCTGATAGTTTATTTTGGTTTTTCAGCACAGTTATGGCGTCCTTCACTCACATCAACATATCTTTAGAACTCATAGAAATAAGCTTTTTACTTTTGAGCCTATGAAACAGTTAATTCAATACTTTTGATAAAACTCTTGTATTAAAGTTTAAAATCGGCACTTTAATCATATCTTGAGTATTTTGTGTGGTGGTGTACAGAGGGAAAATTACAAAAATTGCATTAATATCTAATTATGGATCTAACTATATACGGCTACAGTGGTGGTAATGGTTTCTAACTGTTTTCTATTTTTGGATCTTAATAACATCTTTATTATGGCCAGTCACAGTAAAGTTGTTTTAAAGTGAAATAAAAGAGCTTTAATGGACAGAGGATGAAGTAATGTACATGATTAAAAGTGATTCATGCAAAGTTTTTGTGGTCCAAAAAATATCAACACAAAATTAGAAACATGGATAGGAACAACCCTTTTTAAAACGGGTAATCATTAAATTTGTGTTTCCACATCATCTGGAGAGATTGGATACAAAACGTAAGTGTCTCGACACGTTGAGGAGTTTCAGAATGCCGTGTAGCTCTCTTTCGCTCTGCAAAGCTCATAACAGCTTCAGTATGATAGGATTTCTTGTCCTTATATTTGTCATCATCACACTGAGTTTCAGTAATATATATCATATGTTCCAAACCGAATGTATTTTTGCCTTCATTAGATTATATGTGCTCGCTCTAATCAGAATCAGAATCAGAATCAGAATACTTTATTGATCCCTGGGGGAAATTATTTTTTGTTACAGTGCTCCATTTTAAACCAACATTAAGACATATGCTGTAATGAAATGCATGGCAATGCTATTAGCTCGCTAAATTTAAATGACGGACAGGCAGATGGGTTTCATTTCTTCCTGCACCTGATTTCCATACCATTTTCAAAGTAATCAAAAAATTTAAAAGGAAAATCACGGCTCCTGCCGCACGCCGTTAAATCAGCTGTATCCCCAAATAGCAGTGTGGTGGCTCCATGATTAAATGAGTAATCAATTCTTTTCAAACACTGAATGGGTAGGTGATTACTCAGAATGAGATTATTATGTTTTACATGGGGAAATCTGCCTTAGTATATATTTACTATCCATCAGCTGCTAATTTAAAGCTTCATTAGAGAAATAGAGCCTGTGTTCAGCTGTCAGTGGACAGGTAGCACTGTGAGAGAGAGGGGGTTGAAAATGAACTCAGGAGCTGTTTTCTTCTATTTTATTCAAGGATACAACAGGGAATTGTTTTAATTTGCTCCAGTGATCGTTTATCATAAATGTGAGATGATGCAGGGAGAGAAGCTCGACCTGTCCTTCATACTCAATACTGAAACATTCTGAGGACGGAAGACAGTCGAGTTAAAAACCAGTTAATGGCCTGAGATCTTAAAAAGAAAAAAACCTTCTCAGCTTTAATGGATTTTAAGATCTTTCTGCTTTACTTTGCAGTCATGTTTATGAGTTAGGGTCATAAACATGCCTCAAGTCTGCAATTTGTTAAGTGCGAGTGATTCACCAGATAGTCTCATCTGCTCCATCACAAGAAGCACTTTATTTCCAGTTTACATCGACTGCATTTCAAATAAGTCCTTCATTTATTTACCTTGACTTTTGTTTTTGTGGATTTTATCCAGTTAACGTTTTAGCCCTTTTACAAGCTAATAGGTTTTCTTTCTCAATATTCTTTCTTGAAACACAAAGGAACAAATGTACACGTCACAGTAAGCGTGTCAGGAGAGGCTGAGACCAAAATGATCATGAGTGACATTAGTTAGTGTTTTGTGTGTGTCATACAGAGAGAGCAAGCAAGAAAGAATGTGAGCCAAACACACACAGAGAAGCTGCTGATTATTAATTCACATGATGATGGTGTTTACATAAGCAGAAAAAAATTCCACTGAAAATTGCTTTGCCAACCTGTGCAGGATTTTAGTGCCAAGTGCAAAGGGAGGGAACAAAGGGGTGGGAGGTTTAATCAAATAAGGTAATGAAGAGAGAATCGCTGGTATTTTAGTATTTGTTGTCCACTGCTGCTTAATGAAAACCGCTCTCCTTTACTTCATTAAATTCCTGCAGCCATCTGAAGAACACATGTTGATAAGTCTGCAGCCTCTGGCCTGAGAAGTGTCATGCCAAAGTGCAGTAACATTACACATGATGATCTTCCACGTTGTTTACCTTTTTCAGTGATGTGCAAATGATGATGTGCAGGCTGTTACAGAACAGCTACACGCACACGCACACCCCTGTTCTCACATCTATAAATCCTGCTATTTGCACTAAGGAGAAATAAACACTTTATGTATGTCACGACCTTGTTTTACTACACAGTGCACGAATGCTGTTGTGTGCACAGTACAATTTACTTTCTTGTTTTGATTAATTTGTTCCATTTAGGTTACCCAAATCTGTCTGACCACATGACAAATGTTATTTGTCAAGCTCTGAGGATGGCCTGTTTTAATAATTATTAGGTTCTTGTCTCGCTCATTGCCTGCCTGCCTTGCAATCAGGGCTGACTTTTTTGTGTTTGGGAGCTCAGATAAAAGCAGGAGTCACTGAGGAACAGACCTACATAGAAACCAGAGTAAATTCACTTATTGGGCCCCAACATCATATGAATTGATGATCTGAGAACTTTTATGTCTCAACGGTCAAATAAAAACATTGAGCAACATTTGAATAAGGGTGGGTGTTTTTTTTTTAAATGAGAGCTTCACGTATGTAATACGAAAGATACATCAAGCTTGCCTCCTTGAAGCCTTAAAAAAATGAGAGACAAGGAAATCAAGCAGTCCACCTGCTTGTAGGCAATTTTAAATCACCAGTTAACCACATGCATGTCTTTGGACTGTGGGAGGAAGCCAGAGTACCCACAGAGACACAGGGAGAACATGCAAACTCCACACAGACAGGCCCCAGGCAGGATTCAAACCCCGAACCCTGTTGCTGTGAACCGTGACTTTGTCAGTACTCTGCTGTGTTCTGTGCTGCTGTCCTCACCTCCAGCTTTCCACATGATGGAAACCACAATCTTCTTAAAGTGGTCCTGACTGAAGTAAAGGTTGTGAATGATTTATTTGACTGGACAAGGAATCCTTTCTTTAACCTGGTGAAGGCCTTGGTGAGGGGAAAAAACATTTTTGGACATTCATTCACGCATCCACTGATTTATTTTCTTAACAGTGTATCTATCTCAGGGTTCTGGGGGGTTGTTGTCTGGACAGGTTGCCAATATATAACCTAGGAAACAAGCACAAAGACATAACCTGCAAGAAAGGTGTGTGCTGATGTGTGTTCATGTATATCCATATTCCATAAAATCAGTACATGGAAAAAAAAAGGCTAGGAAATGCTGATGAGCCCATTGTTTCCTAGTGTTTATGTCCTAAAGCATAATTAAATAGTCACGCTGTGGAGGTCACTCTTATTTTCCACTTCTGGAGCTATTTTCTCTCCGTTTTTCACAGACAACACAGTGATTCTGTGTTGCCTACTTTTAAGTAAACAGAAGATTGTTTTTCGACCCTGATCTCGTATACAGAATACAGCTTTCACAATTCTAAAGAACAAACCTGATGTTTTATCGTGTTATTACTTCACTACTTTTCCCAGGTTTATGAGGCATACTGAAAATGATTTTTAACTGATAATGTGTCAGTTGGATGCAGAAAATTAAGCATCACCACTGGACTCTATCCAAAAATATGCTGTTCCCAAATCAAGTGCATTTTCATTCTTTAAATCTGTGAGTGGCACTGATTGGGATTTTTTACTCAGCACTGGCTGTTCCAATTCCCCAATAAGTCTATTTGGGTTTGTGCTTTTGGTATTTTATAACAGAGGGTTAAGAAGGATGCTCTCTCTGTTGTTCTGTCTGCACTGCGTGTTGTATGGTCAGCCTATGTCGCCCATCATCTGTCACTTTCAGAAAACAACACTCCAACATTCACACCCACTCCATGCCATGAATGTCCAGCTGTGATGATGAGTCAGGCTTTGTATTTGTGTTTTGATCTTAGCGTTTTTCTTTGTAACCCGAAGCAACACTATAAATGCATTCATTAAGAGGCTGTCTGAAAATGTGTGATATCCCAGGGTTTAAAAAATTATGGCATCTTCTTTTTCTTTCTGAGTATGAAGGACAAGGCTTTTCAGTCCACCCTGTGTAGCTACTGTTTTCTTCAAAATTCATACTGACAAACCCTGGCGTTGATGTTATTATTATGACAAGTTAACATGTCGGTCTCATGTTGGAATAAACACTGTGGTCTCTTTAGGTGCAACACAACAGTAATAATATTTCCATAAGCAGTTCGGCAGGAGATGAGATTGAATTGCCCTCTCTCAGATTGATGTAAAGCTGCAGCTGTGCTAGCTCTAATAAATGCAGACAAAGACAACTCTACAGTTTGGACTGTTTTTTATTTGACATTGTATCATGCACGTGCACAACAAAAATAATATTGGTGAAAAGATGTGAGTGAACTGGTAGATTTTTTTTTTTTTTTAAATATCACGTCAGTGAATAAAAATAATATTCCCATCATAGCAGAAGAAGACAAAAACAGGAAATCTGGAACACCTACTTATTGCTTTTACTTTTTTTTTTTTTTTTGCAAGTTATTGCAAATCCACCAAAACCCTTTGCACAGCTTATGAATTAAAACTCAGCTTAATGTTCCTTGTGCTCATGATGACAATTAATTAAGGCTTTAATGGCAAAACAAGTTTTAAAAAACTATCAGTAACGCAGCCTCTGAGCTATCAGTGACATTTTAATTCACTGCTCTGGCAACATGAATTGTCACCACTTTAATAGTGTTTTCATCATTATTGTGTTATTAGTTGTATCGGCATTATTTTGTGGAAAAGAGAAATAATTTCCTCTCCGGAGACCTTGCTTAATAATCTCAAGCCTGTTCTTTTTTCCCCCTTCCATATTTTTCTGTAATTTGAATAACAAGCAGCGATAATGCCTGAAAAAAATACTATTACGTGGCTTCAGGAAAAAGGAAAGCAATTATAATTTACCAAAATGAAGACCCAAATGCAGACTACTTAACAAAAAGTGAGCTTTAATACAAAGCCTACTGAACTTATAGAAAGTCAGAGAGAACAAACTCCAGAAGGCTGATAAAAAAACAAATGAAATATAATTGGAAATAGTGAGGTGGAAAACAGAATGGCGACTAAAAGCGGAGCACAGAATCTTGAATTCTTTTAGCTAATTATATACACTTAATATTTGTCATTTAAACCCAGATTAGTTTGCTTTATCATATTTATTTTGGTTTCTGACTAGTTGTTACCTGACTCAGATATTTTTGCAACATTGTATTATTTACTGACATACATCATTCTACTTCTTAAAGCTACGTGTTATATTTTTGTTGTGTTTATTTTTTTAAATGCTGTAACAAAAGAATTTCCCAAGTCAGTGATAAGTATATCTTACTTTATTTGAAGACTTTCAGTCTAGATTTAAAGCTCATCATAGAACAAAAACAACACTAATAATGAAATAATGATCTTCTTGTGGTCACTGACAGTGGGCTCATCTCTCTGCTTTTCCTCATAGACCTTAATGCAGCATTCGATAGTGCTATTCACAACATTTTCCTACAGAGACTAAATGACGCAGTATTAAAGGAAACACGTTGCACTATTTTGAGTCATATCCATCTGACTAGTTCAAGGGACTCCCCCTTGAATACAGATGTTATTCTTGGAGTTCCACACGGTTCCGTGTTGGGACCAATATTTTTTTTTCCTTCTCTTAGGGATGCATGAAAAAAGACAGTTTTTACATTTCCATTGCTTTGCACATGATACCCAGTTCTATTTATCAGTGACGCCAGATGACAGAGATCAGTTAGTTAAACTACTATCAGGCATGTATTAAAGAGAGAAGGATAAGCAGTACTTCAGTGCTTATACTATTTTGTCCTAAAACCCTCAGAAAGGTGTCCAACCACATGCTTACTCCGGATGGCATTACTTTGGCATTGCACAGCAACACTATGAGGAATCTTAAAGTTATTTTTGACCAGCATATTCTTTTCGGTGGTTACATTAAACAAATAAAGATGCATTCTTTCATCTGTAAAACATTCCTAAATTTAGAAACATTCTTCTTCAGAATGATGTTGAAAAACAATTTCATGTATTTGTTACTTCTTTGGTAGATTATTATAATTCCTTCTTATCTGGCTGTTTTAAACAATCTCTGAAAACACTGCAGCAAAAGTACTAGAACTAGGGGGGCTTAGTTAGTACCAGAGGTCTTTAATATTGAAACCAGAATTTAATTTAAAATCCTTCTTCTCACATACAAAATCCTGACTCATCAGACCCATCATATCTGCAAGAACTGAGAGAGTATGATATTATCCCAATAGAGCATTTTATTCTTATCCCATCTGGCCTAAGGTAAAAATTAATTTCATGATAATTCTAAAGGCCAGTAATACAACAGCAGACAGAGAAGGCAATGAAGAAACCGCCTTGATAAGAAGGAGATTTTGTTACAGCAGCATAATGTTCACAGTTCAGCTGCTGATTTAACAGTCTGCCAGTGAAAATTTAAAACCTGTCAACAAGTTATGGCATTAAATAGAAAGCGCACCTTTAATTAATATTTAAGGATTAGATTTGTGCCACTCATCAGTTATGCTGATTGTTTTTGTAAGCAAAGTGCTAAAGGAGGTAAGAAAGAAACCATTAAAGCACCTTTTCCTAGTACTTCGCTCATTTAAGCAGTTCTTTTTAAGACTGTCATTCAGTTTAGGTCACATCACTCAGTTAAAAACCTTCCACAACAAATTCGACTTGACTGCACCCACTGACAGAAACAGGCAGAGAAAAAGAACATCAGAAACACAAAGCAAGACCCACCTGTGGAACAGGTGAACACCTGTTTTCATCAAACAATAGCTGACTTACTTTGGCTTCAAGTGGTTTTATACAATGCGTCATAAAATACTTCAACTTTACGTTTCAGTACTTTATCAATACTTTCAGTCGATTCCTTATTCACAAAGTTCGCCACAGCGAACCCATTTGAGATTTTTCCCCCAAAGTCCTTTCTGACACAACACGAAAGGGATGTGTGTCTCCTCCCTGGGGTTGTGTTAATCCCTATCAGGAGTAAAGAATCTCTCAAACCAAAAAAAGCAAAACAAAAAAACAACCCCAGAACCCCCACCATAAACCTTGAGTTATTTATTGGTGCCGTGACTCTGATTTTTGGCTCCTGGGCTGGTGTGGAGTGATTCAAGAGAATCATTGCCTGCTGGCTCTGTTCTTCCTGGACCTGCTCTTAGTGTTCTTCATGGTGTTGGCTGCAGCACCATTGGGAGTGAAATCAAGAACTGCAGCTGCCCAGGATTTGGTGAGGAAACACATGAAGCAGCTTCTTCCGCTTAGCAAACAAATGAAGAAGCTTCAGGAGTTGTTCTAAGAGTTGGGAAGAAAAAAGGGATTTGTTTTGGATTGCTTGTTGGACATCTTGATTGGGACAACTCAACTCTTTATTAAGGCACGCTCAGCATCCGCACAGTTTTGGACAGTTTCTTCACGTATGTCATATATAATGACTGGAAAGAGACTCCCTCATATATATATTAATAATCCTGGGTGTCATTGTTTTTCATTGATCTTGCTTTGCCTGATTAAGACCAGTAATAACAGCCACATTTTGTTCATCATGAGGGCCGAGGTTGACATGAGTTGGTGTCTAAGGAAAAAGTCATTATTTTAGTCTTAAAAAACGGCTTCATAGTTACAAGCTACAATAGTGAAACACAATTTACTGATGTATTAGAATAATTTATTAACATAAACCTATTTTTTATTACAAAAATAAAAGTTTAACTTCAGTAGTTAAAGTTACTGATGACCTGTACATGTAGTACAGTAAATAATACATAAGAATGTCATACAGATATTTTACTTTGGATTAAACATTTATTCACAAATCAGTTTAATCTTTAAAAATTTATGACCCTACCCTACAGCAACAGGAACCATCGAGTTGGATTTAACTTTATTGAGGGAAATCTAATAATAACTCAACAGCAACCAGGTGTTGGCTGCAGGCTGGTACCAGATGAAAATGTGTTTTAAGAATGTGTTTATTTTCATTTGGTTTTGACGTAAGTCGCAACACATTTGAGTCACACTATGAATCAGACTTGGGAGCGGCTTCTTGCTGTGAGACATGCCCTTGCTCCCCATCAGACTGAGGCCCGCACACTGGCTGTTATGGGTTAAAACAACGACTGGTGCTTCTTTGTTGTGACTTGGAGTCATTTACTGGGGTCTTAACTCATCCACAGGAATGTGAATGGGTGGGTTTCTGGTTGCATGCACTGTGTAAGAGACTCAGCTCTTTTCAAAATAAGAACTTAAAATCCCCTAAAACAACATCACTACAAACTTTCTGAGTTCCATAGCGTGCACCGTCATGATACTACTGGCTAGAAAGGTTCGTATACACACTGTGCAAATCATAAAGATTTATGGCAGGCTAAAAATGGTGTATAAACTTAATACTACACATAAAAGTGGTAGATGGTTCCATCTCCATTAAAAAAGAAATCTACATATGAAAAAAATACAATGAATAGATTTACTCTCCATTGCATCAGTTTTGGGCTTTGGAGATAATTTTATTTGAATATTACATTAATCATTAATGTTGGATTGTGAACTTTCCCCTGAATTTAAAGTTTCATCTGCTCTGAATAACCAAAAACAGCTTTTCTGTTTATGGAAGAAATGGGTCAGTCTTATTTAAATGATATTAAATTAATTGAATTGTGAAGTCAAAACCAACTAATCTTCTTCAGCGAGACAGTGGCCAGTATAAGGATTCTGGTTATTTTCCTTTGAATTTCCCAACTTCTGTACAAATGTTTAATTGAATCAGCTGAACTTTTTAAATGTCCCATACATGACTGAAAAACTGCAGTAGCTGAAATAACAGTTACTTCACAAGATTTATTTAAAATTGCTTTAAATGCATAGACATACAGATAATCAAAGTAGAATTAATATAACACAAAAAGGGAATGAAAAGAACATTTATAGTATCTTTGAGATGTAGGTTATGTTTTTGTCTGTTTTCCTCACAAAGGGGAATTTTAAAACTGTTCTAAAGTTTCTAAAATATTATCAACTGGTTTCTTATTTAGGCTACAAATCTAGTAGCCGCAGAGAGCATTAACATTTATCTTAAATCACATTTCTGGTCACCTGGACCGACATTTTAGACTGCACTAACAAATAAAGGAGATAATTGGGCCTTTAGAGTTTAGACGCACCATTTAAAGTTAAATGGGAATTTTACAGTGGAGTAAAAATGAAACTGGAAATGAAACTAATTTGAGGTCTGAGAATAAACCAAAACTAAATAAAATTAAGATCTTTTATACAAATACAATGCGATGGCTTTTCAGTTAGCTATTGAATTAGCTATTCAAGCTGCCCTTAATAGGGTCAACAAGGGATTTAATAAGAAGAGTACTTTCTAAATATACATATTTAGAAAAGAAAAACGTGTGTAATGTGTAAACACTGGTTAAAGTAGTTGTACTGTGATGTGTCTTTGTGTTTTGACCCTTTACTGCTGTGGTTTTTCCATGAATATGGTTGCACACCTTTCACAGAAAAGTTCTCGTCATAACTTTTCCCATCGTGACTCTGAACCTTATTCAGGCTCTATGTAGACAAAACAATCAGGCAACATGCCAGCCTAATGTCACGGCAAAACAAAGCTTAGAGTTTCCATTTTATTTTGCCAGCACTTTTATTGAGGTTTACTTATGATGCACAAGGGGGCTGAATTGTTCACGGCTGTTGATGGATACACTGGAATTTAAACTGTGACCTTTCGGTTTCCAGCAGCCTCTCTAAATCCTAAAGAAACCCTGCAACGCTGGTTTGTTTGATGTGTTTTCACCCCTCGCAGAGCACCTGAAAGGGAAACAAATGATTTCCATTCTAGTTTTAATCATGCATGTGCCAGACTCGGAGTTCAGGCAATTCTTCCACTTCATTGCTTTAATGAAAGATGAATTATTTCTGTGGTTGCATTAAACACCCATCCATATCAGCTGTGTCTCATGACAAACGGTAACTTATGTCTTTGATACCTGGAGGGTGATGAATGCGGGCTAAAATGAATGGTTTCTTGCCAGAACAAGATGCACACGCTCTTTGAAAAAGTGAGGCTTCATCCAAAAGTGGTTCCTAGGATGAAGGGGGAATGTTCGAAGCACTCCAGCAATTTCCTTTGCCAACAAAATTACTGAACTATGAGTTCTTGGCAACTTTATGCACCTAGTGTAATGACACCTCTTTACTTGTCTCATCCTATTAACTTGTCACATACTCTAGTGCGCTTTCTCATGTTATTCGCCAAAGTTCACAGTCTGCACACTATATTGCGGACCATTTTAGGTAATATACTGAATGCCCAAAAGGCATGTTACAAGAACTTTGTTATGTGATCCCGAGTTCTTGTTTTCCTTTCATTTAAAAATAATCCAAACCGCTGCACACTAATTACTGAAAAGGACAGAAAGAAACAATATGCTAATCCAGAGATACTACCTGGAAAGGGCTTTCTATCCCAGCAGTCTTTGGTAAATATCCCCACTGCGGTGCATAAATAAAACTGCTTACCGGTGTCTTCTGGGGATGCATGCTTGGCGTATTTATTTATTCCAATTGGATCCGTCCTAAAACCTTCATTCCTGCCACAGGCAAAGTGCGCAGAGGTAAACAAGGGCAGCTCAAAGTCTTTGCATATGTCCCCCTTCTGTGCGACTTGATGAATCTGTTGTGAAGGTGAATCTTGGTGGCGTTACGTGCTCAGACTTTAAAACAAATGGCCACTGCATAAATTAAACTTCATGGGTCACAAAAATTTCTTAATCACTGACATCAAGTTATTATTGTTGTAAAATATATAGTGTAGATATGTAGATGCATGGATTTAGATATAAATAGCTGATCTAAACGCCCAGGTTTCCTCCCCATTGTGACTCTAGTGAAAATGGATGTCCCGAGGACGATCATATCAGGCACACAGGTGTGGGTGAGCACAGAAGCCCCACCCACCTGCTGTTCAAACCTTCTGTTTGTAAGTCCAGCAAATCAAATGAAAGATGGCTCCAAGGGAGAGAAGAGGAACTAAAACATCTTGTTTCAGTCCTGTCTTCCTCCCCTCACCCCCAGCCGCTCATGGCAGATGGCTGCCCTTCCCTGAGCTTGTTTCTTCCTGCTAATCTGACGTTTTTCTTTCCCCCTGTCACCAAGTGTTTGCTCACAGGGGCTTGTTTGATTGGTGGGGATTTCTCTGTATTGTTGTAAGGTCTTTACATTGCTATATAAAGCACTTTGAGGTGACCACTGTTGGGATTTAGTGCTTTATAAACAAATTGAACTGAAATGAAATTGAATTCAGAGAGAGGGTGAATTAAAGGGCTGCAGCAAGGCTCCGTTTAGGATAAATAAAAACATTTTGATCTGTGACTCATGCAAAGTTGTTCTAGTAGATTCCACAAATACAAATCTGGAGCTGGAAATAATCATAACAGGTCCCATTTGGAGAAAGTAGCCTCATATTTAGACTTAATGATCATTTCATGCAAACTTTTATGGCTATAGCTGAAGTAGCCAGAAAAATTCAACTTTAGCAGCTATCCAGGAGGTGCAACAGCAACTATATTGTTGATATAATGAGCTGATTTAGCAAAATTCCTCTTATAGGTAAAACATTTGACATCCAGGCCTTATAAACTAGTCATTGGCTGTGGAACAACAAATTAATATTTGATCCAAAAATGCTCCCTTTACTAGTACATGTGGAGGAAAGGTAGTAGCTATTCAGTCAGTCATAAACCACATAAATAACTTTGAACGCCAGTGGTACCTCGGTGTATTAAACATTTAGCTTTAATACTTATTTTCTAAAATTGGCTGCAAGGGATATTGAGCCTGCTAATTATGTTTAGTCTGTGTTCTTTTAGTTTTCATATTTTAATAATTCATCCAGACTTTGTAGCCACTTTCCCACAGCCTGTTATTTGTTCTTCTCACAGAGCCAGGCCCTGGCCCACTACAAGGGCACCAAACATGCCAAGAAGCTAAAAGCCCTGGACGCCCCGAAGAGTAAGCTCAAAGGCTCAGTGGTCACCAAGGAAACCGCCAACCAGGAGATGGCCAAGGGCATCAACACCTCACAGGTCCCCAACAACACTGAGAGGAAAGGTTTGTATTTTCCTGCCTATTCCTAACGCAAGACCTTTGTTGCTGTTCTTTATGTAGATGGAGCCCTTCTGTTGGGAATCATCATTAAACCTCCAAGCCTTCCTATTTGGCATTTTTGATTTGCTGCACTCAACTTGTAATCACTTTAGGACCTGGATAGACTCACTGTTGATTATATCAGCCCTGTGTTGCCTGGGTTGGCAATGGGAGGGATGAGGTAGGGCCTAAGTGTGCTTTTTGTGTTATCTAGTGCTGACAGGCAACAACACTTTGTGACAAAACATGTAATGCCCGCTCATTTGCATGAGATGATTCCATTGGTGCAACGTGCTGGGCAACTGGAAATCATTACATGGTAATCTGGCAAAAAAAAAGAAAACATCAAGCTCAGGCACTTTGTTACGTGCACACCAGTATTCCTGCTGTTTACCTTGCAATATATTAACCAAAGCTGAAATGACTTGCACCATAACTTTCCACTGCTGTAATATCCTCTCTGATACATTACAAACAGATGTGAGATGTTTGGGCACTTCTAATGGATGAATCTAGACTGTAATTTCTGGATTACACTTCACTTCCTGGTACAAAGCACCCTGTTGCTTTTTTTGCATCTGCCCTTATTCCATTTTTAATTTTAATTTTCTGGTTCACATTATTGTGTGCTGACTCTGTGTATCTTAATATTCATCATGTTGCAGCCAGGTGGCTTTCTAAATCCAGTCATCTTGGCCAGGTGTTTAGAGTCTGGGTCTCTGTGGTATTCGTCTGCTTAAAACATGTTTAAAGGTAAACACAAACTAACTGCAACTTTCAGCGCCTGACAGGAACCAGATGTACAATATATTAAATGGTTTTATCTTCTGTGTCCCATATTGGCCCTGTGGAGGATAACGTATTTGGCACCTGAAAGCACTGCCGAGGAGCCCTGCCCTCTCTGTCTTCTGAAGCGTAATATTCCTTAAGCTGCCTATTATTATGTCATAAAATTGGCCCAATGAAAGTCTTCCCCTTCAACTGTAACACTAGAAGTTTTTTAGAGTAATTAGAAACACATTGAGCTATTCTGCTCTGGGATTAATTTCAACCTTAAACCATGTCTTCTTCCAACGTTCCAAAGTATTTAAATTAGGAGCACATTTCTGGAGTGCATTTTGCATTGTGACCTATACATATGTAGAACCTTATACAGCCCTGACGCCTGAAGTTTAAAGCACCCATGTGACATGTTTTGTGGTTTTCCCAAACAGAGTTAGCCTCATCACTGCCTCACACATCTGCATTCTAACTTGCAGTTACTTTGAGATACCCTCAAAAAAGAAGCTTCCTCACTGCCCATCATTTTTAGTTACTTGACAGAGTCTGTGGGTTCTCATGGTATTCTAAGGAGCTTGGAGGGACAGTGACTGAACTTCTATTTATACCAGGTTTTTATGCCTGGGATTCTCCACCATTTGGTTGTAGAACTGAAGCTTCTCAGATGAGAGATGAAGAGTCCAGTTCAGCTTTTTTCCAAGAGCCTTAGATGATTTGACAGAGCGATTTCCTCAACTTTACGTCTCAGCCACAACCCAACACTAATTTGAATCCCTTTCCCACACGTCAGAGGTGAGTTAAAGTTGTAATTTTTAGGGCCAACCACAAATTGTGGAACCTTTTAGCTTTTTTGTTATTATTCGTTGATGTTACATGTTAAAAACAAGAAGAAGAACATTTGATTTAAATTTTGCTTCTCAACCAGGTCACATGAAATTTAAGTTGATACTTTTTTAAACAACATAAACACAAAGAAATACAGATTTGAAGGCCACAATAAGTAATTTCAGAAATAGTATTGAATGAAATCTCTGTAAAATCTATAATGTAAGGATGAATGCAGGATTCTCTTCTTTATCTGGGTCTGATTTGAGTTCAAACTGGAATAAACTCAAGGATTTTGTCAGCCACGTGCTCTACAACCACATTTGTAGACCTTGTAGAAGCTAACTAACACCTAATTTTGTTGGTGCACTCATGGAGAGCAGAGGGAGATCAAAAGGGCACAACAGCTAAAACTGAGCATTTCAGGAAAAGATTACAAATTTAAAAAAAAAAAAAAAAAAAAAAGAGATGCAGCAATGTTTTTCCTCACATTGAAACATGCACATATTATAGTAGACTCACAAAAAATGAACCTGTTATTAAGCCACATACGGGCATTTTAAAGAATACTTGAGGTGAAACGTTATATAGCAATGTTTGAAAACTGTGTCAATTCTCAGGAGGAATATCCTGTGAATCTGTTTAGGGTTTGGCCCCATGATAGTCTGCGTAAGCTCCAACCCCCTCGTGGCTTTTGAATTGGATAGGTGGTTAAGAAAATGGATGAGTGGAATATCCAGGGTCCTCAAATAAGCCGGATAACAATTTTCTTCTGTATCCCCTAAAACAGTATCATAAAAGAGCATTAACAAACAGGCAGTTTAATCTTATATATTTCACATGGTGCACATCATGTGTTAGTCTTTAAGTTATATTAAGAGCTTCACACCTGGCTGCAGTCTGTCTCGTACCCCGCAGAGTTACTTAGCTACTATACAAATGTCAAACCATTAACAGAAGCAATTTGCACTCGAGCTTCCCTGAAGCCAACCCACACTGCAGTCTATCGACATTTACCGTAAGAGAGGGGATGTGATGTGATGTAATGCTAAGTCAAGCTATGACTTTGGAGGTCACACATCTGAAGGGACAGTAGTTATTAAATCTTAAATGCATTTCAGAAATTATGGCTAAATTTATAATACTTATATTATGCGCTAAGTAACTTTACTTTGAGCTAAAAATCTAAGTTTCTCGTGTATTTATGTCACAAAAGAGTCGACGCACTCTGACCAACATAGGAAACATGTTATATCTAATATTCCTAAATATTTAATGCACTGAATGTGTTTTTCCCCCCGGCTGCTGCTGAGAATTACATTTTAATTAAATAGTTATTCACTGTTTACTCTTTTCATGTGAACTGTGGGAAGTTCATATTTAGTGGGAGCTTTGAGCATTCAGGACTCAGCAATTAAGCAACTGGATTTGTAAGAAATCAGGTTTTACAGAAGAGTTTTTGTGATTAATAATAATAATGGATTGGAAGTGCTTTACAATACCACTATTCATTCGCTCTCATATTCACACACTGGTGGAGGCAGCTACAGTTGTAGCCACAGCTGCCCTGGGGCAGATTGACAGAAGCGAGGCTGCCATATCGCGCCATCGGCCCCTCTGGCCAACACCAGTAGGCGGTAGGTGAAGTGTCTTGCCCAAGGACACAACGACCAGGACAGAGAGCCCGGGGATCGATCCAGTTACTGATGCGCTTCCCAACCCCCTGAGCCACGGTCAGGGGGTTACCCTGAAGTTACTTAAGAATACACAATAGCAGATATATATGTTTGAAAATAACGTTTACAAAGTTAAGTTGTGAAGCATCTCCCGTCATCTTTTGCTTCCATCGAATTTTTAAATGTCATCTTGAACGAATCCCACATTAGATAATGAATTCGTCAACATGTAATTTTGACAAACATTTCGACTTAATTGCTTGTCATTTTTGTCTCCACTTTTATTTCATAACACAATTTTTCCTCTTGAGCATTTCTGTCAGTCATTCAGGACAAACATGGCAGCGGCGGTTATGCGAGTTATCTGAGTAAAGCAGCAGACAGAAGCACTAAAGCCCCGTTGATGAAATGTCACAATGAAACGTGTCTTCTGAAATGTAATGGTCACTGAGGAAGAATTAAACTGTAAAATAAACAATCTGGAATTTTAAAATAGACACAGCTGGAATCAACATGAAACAATGGACTGAAATAAAACGAGGTTGTCTTTAAACACTGATTAGTTATGTTGTTCTTTTAATTCGACAATAAGATTTAATAGACTGTATCAGTAGACAACTTGTGATTATGGAGCCGTCTTTGGCTCGTGTGATTGTGGAAAAGTTATTATTTATTTATTTTTTGTATTATACACTAGCATCCAAAAGTTTAGACATGCTAGACTGCTGTGCAGTGAGTCCAATCTCTTGACTTTATTTATCATCTCTGTACATGACGCCTCATGTTTATCCAGCTGTAAAAACGTGTAACCTAAATTTTACCAATTGTTTTCATATTTTGTCAATTAAAATGTCCATAGCTACCCACGTTCTATTAGTTTTGATATACCTCAACACTGGTGGATCACATGGATGTATACAAATAAATGGCTGGTCCTGAGTCCCTCTAGCTGTGGATTCCTAATCCACAAAAAGAAAATCCAGGGAGGAAAAACAGAGACTTTAACAGTGTGTTTGGACAGAGTTGTGTGCTAATGCTGCTGACTTACTCTCACGCTTGAACCACAATGAGAAATTAGCAAACAACAGAAAAAAGTAATGTGGTGAGATGTTTCCAGAACAAGCAGAATATTGTTTTTACAGACCTAAAGGTCGATTGCGATGTGCAGCTGAGGAAAACAGAAGAGCTTTACCTTCAACATTAGTAGTTCAGTAGTAAATATCGCATTGCAGAGTAGTCTCATGTGGTTAATGATCTTAATTATTTACACCTATTAGTGATGTTGATAGGCTAATTCATACTTAATAGGCTGTATCACCTTCATTATAAGGCCCAAATAAATTTTGTGGCTCCGACATTTTTTTGGTCAAATTGGCTCCAAAAAACAAACAAAAAAGACTTTTTTTTATTGTAAAGTTGCTTTTTGAAGTAAGAGCAGTTTGATCATTTGTAATATTTATCACGTATGCTTGTTGAAGACCACCTTAGCCACAATAGCCTGTTTCCTTGCTGTGCGTTTGTGTCCATCATTGTCTAACATCATCAAAGTCAGTGTGTTTTTTTTCTGTGAAGTAGAAAATGACCTTGTAGAAAGTCATTTAGAAGTGGCACATCTGTGATTCATTCTTTCTTGAAAATGAAAAGATGACTTCTAATTTACCTCCTCAATCCCAGTGCAGAGCCCTGCTACACAGCATATCAAACCAATATAACTCAATCTGACTGAAATATTTCCAAAGCTACAGTAACTATGAAAGTTAGCTATGCAGTGACGGTGATTGAATATTTTTCTATAAAATCATACAGCCTTTAGTGGAAAAAGCTGATAGATGTGAAGACATTCAGACCTTAAAGGAATACTTCCTCCTGAAAAGCCATCTGGATTGCTTTGATGTCAGTTTTGCAGATATCTCTGTAATGGTCGCCTTCTCTTGAATAAGATTAAACTAAATATCATTTATGTTGCTGTGCTAAAAGTTGCAACAGTAATAAAACCAAACAAAAAGAAAAAAAATAATTTGAAAAGCTGATACAGTTAAGCCACAAAGTTTGCAGATTTCTGAGGTCTTAATCTCTGCAATGAGCCGTTTTCCCCCACCGACCCCAGAGTGAGAACTGCAGTACTATGCAAAAGAAAGTGTGCATGAACAGTCTCATGTTCCCGACACTGAGACACGATGAAAGCATCGATGATGGCTCGCTGACGTGAGTTGTCCTACTAATGTTCGCCAGCTGTACACTTTTTTTGCGCTAGCTGAAAAGAAGTGTGCAGCTGGTAGTCATCAGAAAGTTCTTCAAACTTATATATGTTGTGCTTTGAACATCACAAGGCAAACATCCTTCAGTTGCATTATATTTAAGGGAAGAAAGGGATCTCTAAAAACTGGCCAACCGACACTGAAACAATTTAAAGCGAGAAATAGCGCTGCACGCCAGAGGGAAAAGCACGTTTTCTTGAGATAAAAAAAATAAAAAATAAAAAGGCCAAACAACAAAGGTAGGGCTCAGACATTGACCTCCTCCCACTGCACCTGAACTGAGATACTCATCTGTAATGGATTCTACACAGCTCTGACATTAAACTTACACTCAAGCCTGGGGAAAATTGTAAACACATTATACACAGACAGAGACCTCTGGGACCTTAAACAACAAGCTGTCATAACCACACAGACAAATGGCTATTAATCATTTCAATGCCCTTAAAAAAAGAGAGGGGAGAAAAAAAACAACAACTATATTTCTATACAGCATCTCACAATCATATCTACAGCTTGTGGGGGTGGTGGTTTGTCACAAGTGGCATGGGGTAATGAATATTAATGTACTCAGATGTCAAAAGAATTAATTGTCGAGGCGGGTAAATGCTGCATTATCTGTAAGGCTGAAGTATTTGATGGTATATCAGGGTCACAAAGCTGGCGCTAATGAAATGCCGAGATCGCAGAAGAGTAATGGCCGTGGTGAGAGTCGGTGGAAAAAGGGAGGCAGAGCTCGGTGCACGTTTGCAGAGTGGGCTTTCAATTAGATTGTTTTGCTCTGTTAACTACAAGTGGAAAAATATATGATTTCCACTATAATTTCAGTACAACAGATCCATGGTGGAAACAATGTAATCTGATTGCTCATTTGTGTTTGGTAGAAATACATCTGATTGCAAGTGTTCTGTAATGAGAGCTCTGCAGTTGGGTGAATATTTGATTAATGCCGAGAGTTTTTTACTGTTTTGTTTTGTTTGCGAATACAATATGAAACTTTTGAAGCTGGTTAAACTTGTCGACTTATACACCGGGTTATTTTTTACAGCACCTGTTCTTCATGTTCCTGCCTGTCGACCACAAACTTTAAATAGCAGGAAAATGAGGAGTCAGAGCTGAAAATCTTCACCCTGCAAGAATTTTCCAAAAAAGGTCCATTTTCAGTTTTCTCCCTCCTTGATATTTCTCTCCTCTGCCCCTATTTCTCGGGATTCCTCTGACCCAGAAATTGATCTCACTGCTCATCTCAAAGGATATCTCAAATCCAAAAATGCATCTCAAGGAGAGAGGAGGCGTGCTGAAGGAGCTATGAGCGTGGATGCATAAAAGACATCACGCACAGCTGGAATATACAAATAATAGTGGGAGGAGGACTCCACGAACAACCTCTGCATTTGTATTCATAAGCTGTTTTTGCCATTAACATCATTTACTGCAAAAATCACACTTTCCTCCTTTCACCTTTGGTGCGCGTGTGGGTGGGTGTTAAAACAAAAATCTGTGATATCCGTCACATTCTGCCATGTTGTGGATTTAATTAAAAATAAGCTGCAGTAGGCTTAACAATACAACAGGTAATGCAGCTGTGGTCCACATCACATTTAATTGACACTGATTTAAACTGACGACACTGCAATAAACTCCTCTGCTTCTCAGGTGGGCGGGACCAAAAGTGTCAGTGTTTCTGATTGGCCAACATGGTAAGGGACTTCATCCCTGCCTGCTGGTTTTGCGTGAAGTTCAGTTGTGTCATGTGAATTAAGATTTTAGCAGTAAGTAAAAGTAACTAACCCCTTCTACATACAGATGAGGACAAAATAATTAGCCTCCCTATGAAATTTAAATTTTTTTTTTTGTTGTTTTTTTACAGAGCAAGTGATTTTTAACACAACATTTCTAAAAACACTAGTCTTCTTTAAAAACATAAATTATATCTGTGTGCACACAATGACAGAATTAGAAAAGAAAAACAAAACGCAACATAATCAGTATTATTAACTTTTTTTTTACTGATCGACACAGCAAACCACAGCTGTGATTTAACTGTATATAAACTTCAGGAAGGGTTTGAGCTGTCACTTGAAATAAATCAGTTTAAAAATAGGAAAAAAATGTTAATGCTTACAAAGCAGGAGACACAAAGTTATCACAGCGTTTCCAGTTGTTAAGAAGTAAGAAGTATCGTCAATAAATTCAAAGAGAGCCACGCTGTACAGAACAAACCTGGCAGAGGAAGGATGTGAAAAATTTCAAAGATTCTGGAAAGAAAACTAGTGAGAGATGTGTCTAAAGACCCCAGAACAACTGCCAAGACACTAGTGAATGACACAGCCAAGGCAGAGATTGTCATCTTAAAAAAGGAGAATAAGTAGAACCCTGGACCAAGGAAAACTGCACATTTGCAGAAGAGACACCTTCAAGCTATACTAAAGTTTGCTAAGAACAACCTGGAGAAAGGTTATGCAAAATGCATAATGATTATGCATAATGTAAGCCGGTCTTTGGGTGGACAAAACAAGAGCTCTTTGGCCACAGAGACACTGCCAATGTTTGGAGAAAGAAGGGAGAGAAATACAACCCAGAGAACACTTTCGCCTCAGGGAAGCACGGTGGGGGGAATATTACCCTGCAGGGAGGCTTCAGTGCCTCTGTAACACGGTAATCTCATGACGGTGGACAAAATCCTAAAGAAAGACGGAAGTAAATATTCTGAAAGAAAACCTCAAGCAGTCAGTGACCCAAACTGGCTTTGGGTTGTTGTTCTGGTGTCCAACACAACAGCGACCCAAAACATTGTTGACTGACCTGCACAAAGTCCTGACTTTAATCCTTATGAAAGTCTTTGAGTTGAACCGAGGACAAAGAACCATGATATGAAACCATCCGATGTGGAGGAGCTCAGAGATTTGCCAAAGAAGAATGGGCCAGGATTGTTCCGGAGACGTGTGTGAGACGACTGCAGGCTGTTATCCAGCAAAGAAAATAATTCTGTCATCAATCTGTACGCACTAAACCCTGAGAGCATCGGGTTCCTTCATCCTTCAGCATGTAAGAAAATATTCTTTTTAAACACAGTGCAATAATTCAACTGCTAATTTCAAATTAGGTCAGGTTAACCAATGTTTAGATCTTTCTAAAAACTCTAAATATTACACTGAATTACTGTGAAATTGCAAAAGCATGTTTGTATATTTAGTGATTATAATTCATTGGTTTAGCTAAATGTATTTGCAGTTTAGGGATAACATTTTCCAGGCTTTTTGAAAGCCTCTCTAATAACCAGAGCAAGCAAACACCACTTAAAAAAATACATTTCAAAGAACATCAGCCTATCGTTTACGGGTCTGCTTCAAAGTGTGTACTTACATTTATAGCATCTAAATTCTTTACATCATAATGTTACTGTACCTGCGTGCTCTATGAGAAGAATGTGCAACTGGACACTGTAAGATAGCAGATTAGCCAGATGACTCAGCTGCTGCCTGTCAAGTGTGTTTGTGCGCGTCTTTACACCAGCACCAGAGAGAGCAGTGGTAAAGCGAGAAAGGCAACGTGGGAGAGAGAGAGAGAGAAATGCCCATAGCACAGCCCGCCATCTCTCAGTTCCAGTCCAGTGCCTGAGGAAATGTACCCTGATATTAGCTATTAAAGAGCAGATTGTCAGGGGAGCCATGCCAGCACTGACAGCAGCTGTACAATGGGGCAGGCTGCAGGGAGGCAGGAGGCTAGCTCCACCGCCCTTCCACCCCACCCTGCTCTAGCCTTTGTGTATCCATGTACACGCGCAAGCTCGAAAAAAGCCTCTAACAGACGTCAGAGGCAGCAGCATACCTGATGAGCGTGTGACCAGATTGGCTCCATACCTGCGCAGCGCTGCAAACGTTCTCATTTGTGAGGTTTCTGCACGCCAACGTGTAACCACAGGAACATTCCAATAGAAATTAGATACGGATCATTTGCTTTAGAATGAAACTGGAAAGAGATGAATTCAAATCAATAACGCCTGCTGTGTTTAAGTGTCTGAGATAATCCAGCTTTTTTCCCCTTCGACAAAAACAACAACAAAAAAAGATGACTGCAAGCACTGACGCACACTTATTTGTAAATGCAAATTTGTCATCTTATCAGTCTTCTGTGCTGGAAATATTCAGCCTTGCTCACTTACTCACTTTGAATACTGACAAGAGGGGAGGAAAAAAATCATGGATGTCAAATGAAATTTGACAGAACTCAAGGGCCATGAGGGATTTATGTCCTTTAAATTGTGACAGCATATAATAAGGCCCAATCATTTTAATTAAAGAGCTTAATCCAGCTTCATTGAGGAAGGTAATCAGATCTCTGGGGAGTCTTGTGACTGCCCGAAAGCTTAAACAGGGCGGAAAGTTTTCCGAGCCACGTTTCTCCTCTATCGCCACAGGAAATGTCAGGGGAGTCGGGAGAGGTTGGGGTACAAACAGAGGAAAGAAAAGAGGCTGTGTCCTGTCTCGAAGGGTCACGGCTTCTTTCCCCATCTGCCTTTCGCTCAATTCTCTTTATCATTGTTGCCTTCACCACTCTCAGCCTCTCAGATTCTCCCTCTTTAATTGTGTCCTTTACTCGATTGCTCCCTTTTAATGTTATCTCTTTCCTCTCACCTTCACACGCCCCTCTATCTACCCCCGTCTGTCATTCGTCCTCCTTCTTTCACACACTTTGTCTCCCATTGTTTTGGTCTCACAGGTTGCTTACTTTTCTCATTTCACTTTTTATTTCACTTATTTTTCTCTCGCTCCAACTCAATCTTTCTGTGTCTTCAGCCCTTTTGTTTCTTCTCCCCTTCTTTTACCTGGCCCTCAATATTTATCTCTCTCTTTCTCTCCCACATACCCTGCCCGGCTCGCCCTTACCAACTTTAGATTGATCACAGTCATTACCTCCATTAATGAGATGGGATTGAGTTCTTAACTGGGCCTTGCACAGCCAGTTAGGTCACACTGACTGGGGATATGGATTACAAGAGGCTTCCCGGAGAGCAGGGCGTCCTAGGCCAGCCAAAGTACACTTTAATCACCTGGTCCTCGAACAGCAAATGGCTCTTTAATGACACCGTGGTAGATGAGTTCACCCCAACACAAGGGCAAATACATGCATGACTTAACATGGGATGGGCTCACCAACCAGCTTCTATAGGAAGCAGATGAAGAAGAACCTCACAGATTTCCTTTGCATTTTTATCAAACGTTAATGGTTAAATATATCCACGAGCTATAATTCACACAGCTAAGTAAAATTTAATGTATCGATGGATTTGATTAAGTAGGCTTAGCATAAAGACTGGAAGCAGGTGGAAACTTCTATCATCTGTGCAAATTAAAAAATATGCCAACAACATCTTTGAAGCTCACTAGAAATGAGCCAACCCAAAGCTTTCAATCCTAAATGAGATATTATGTTTCCCCAGGTATGGCCACTCGAGTATATTGGTGTATGTTTTAGCAGTGTTTTCATTTTCTATGGAGAAAATAACATTGTATGTGATTTATGTACTTGAAAACACATCGCTCTTATTTTGAAAGCTCAGTTGCTGCTAAGTAGATAGCGCTGGCCAATAATATCTTGTGTTACTCTACCAATTGTTGTGGTAGCATTAACCTGGGGCTGCACTCCAGAGCCGCTGTTCCTAAATGAAGCTTGCATGTAGTAAAGTGTAGTCTCTCTAAGTGGAGGTCCATACCAGCCAGAACCTGCACCAGGTGGAAAACCACTGACTGAGCTACACATTGCTGCAGAGCAGAACCAGGACTATAACAATTCACAATGCTGGAAGTGAAGTTCATCTGCAGGATTAAACACTCACTTGAGAAGCAAGCAATACTGACCTTTCACACAAAGCACTTGGCAAGTAAAATATTTGCTGAGGAGAAGCTTGTGAAGAGAAACACAAACAAAATACATCTGTGGAAATCGCTGAACATCAGCATCCTCACCTCATGAGGAAGTTTTGGCTTTACTTTTTCTCCTACATCTGAACAACACCCTAGTGGTTCTTTAATGTGGTCTTTACTGATGTTAGCAAGCTGACACTCACCATTCACTACCTCATAATACTGGAACTCTATAAAGGAGCGCTTTATCTCGTGGAAGCTAATTATTTCCCTCTGCTTGAAGCCGCTGTTTTAAACTATACCAAACAGATCTGTCTCTTTGCCAACTTCACAAAGAGAACTGGTTGATGTCTCTCTGAGGTATCAAAACACAAGGATGTTGCCAAAATGTTGAAGTTTTGTTCAACAAAAGCACCCTGCAAAGCTGTTCATTAGCCTGTCAGTTTTCTGACTGATACAGACATTTATTCTCCTACGATGATGTTACTTCTGATACACGAAGGACAGAAAATCCCCAGTATAGACCCGAGTATCTCAGATTCTGGTGGTGCATCTAGTTCAGCTCTCTAATTGTGAGAACCCCTGCCAAAATCAGTTAAATGATAACTCACAGGCATAGAATTGCTGGCTCGCAAGAATACTAAAACCTTTACGTGAACTTGTTTTGAAACTGCACTCAGACTGCTCACCACGCCACTGAAAATCTGCCCAGAGAAGCAGGTGTGATGGCAGACTTTTGGTAGCTGGTGAACGCAGCGAGGCTGCCCGAGTTAATCGCTGTGATTTCAGGTTGTTTTGACGCTTGGCATACCCAAGCGGACTGGGAGAAAGTGGTGGGTAATTGCAGGGGGCAAAGAGGTCGCTTTTCTGCTCTGCTTGTGGCATAAACATTACTTATCTGGACTGGGAGGGTCAGCCATATCATAAATAGTTAACTAATTAATTATTGTTCTTGTAGTAATGGCTTGATGGGATGCGATGTAAAGCCACATTCATGCTGAAAATTGCTGTTAAACCAGTTGAAGTTCCTCGTGTTTAATTTAGCAGCAGATGCCCTTACTCACACTACTCCAAAGGGATTGTTTTGTCTCCTCCCAAGATCGACTTTTTCTTCTTTGACAAATTAATTACTTCTTTGGGTATGGTGGTGTTTTGACTGTGCTGTGATTGACAGGACTGGGTAGATTTTCTCGCCCTTGTATAAAGTCTGCTTCACTGAAAATAGGATATACACACAGCTAATTGGTGAAGTTATTTCCCCCTATCAAGTTGAGTTTAAATTTTTAAGTAAATGTTTAAGTCATGTTTATAACTGCAGAACCTGGAAATTATAGTCTTTTAATACCAGATGTTCTTCCTTAAATCACTCTGCAGGCATCCAAAGCATCTACTGACATAACAGAAGAGTTTAGATATCCTCACGTGCACACTGTGCCATGCTCAAAAATGTGAAGTTAGTATAGTCGGCAAGCAATAGACTCTAACCAGGGTATCTATTGAGATCTGAGAGGACAGATCAGATAAAAGAACTGCAGCAACACAAAAGTGATTAAACTGCTGAAAATCAGCAGCTTAAGTCAGTATCACTTTATAATAGCTATAATTAATCAATGGCACTTTTATCATTTAAACTTTATTCATGAAAAAATTGTATATAAATTTATAAGTATTGGTTGTATAAGACTCTTATCTGATGTCTAAAGATCTTAAATATGTTTAAAATACGATGTACACATGTTTAACAAACATGTGGGGACAGCACGGTGGTTAGCATTGCTGCTAACGATGAAAGAAGGTTGTGGGTTTGAATCCACCTTTTGGCTGTGGCCTCTCGTTGTGAAGTTTGCATATTCTTCCCATGCATGTGTGGGTTCTCTCTGGGCTTCCTCCAACAGTTAGTGGGGTCGGATTATAAATTACCTGTAGGTGTGAATGGTTGTCTGTCTCCATGTGCTGGCCCTACGATAGTCTGGTAACCTATCCTGAGTGTGCCCCATGGTAACTAGGATAGGCTCCACTGGAACTGGATAAATGGAGGAGAATGGATAGATGGATAACTGTTCAACAAATATTTGAAGGGTAATAACAAAGTTGGAACAGGACGATCTTCATGTGTTTTAATGTTTTGTTATTTTGATACAAAGGCATCTGCTGTGATGCTAACATCTCTGATGAAGTCTCACAAGTGTCAGCTTTCTTTTTGTAGATATAGAAAATCGATATGTAATCATAAATGATCAGAATTATAATATTTCTGGCTGTCTGAGGCTAAATTTCTCCAATTCAAATCGAATCGTGGATTATATCGAATCGGGACCTTGTGAATCGGAATCAAATCGATTCTAGAAATCAGTGACGACACCCAGCCCTATGTGCCAGTGATACAAACCACATGATTGTGCACCTGGAAACTGATTCATGTTGAGTTTAACTTTCACTCGTTGCTTTCTTTCCGTTTACTAACTGGTTGGCTGGTTTTTAACTACTCATATGATGTCGTGATAATGGTCTCAGAATTCCGTGACACAGAACTTTGACTAAACACTCGACTAACAGTATTATTTGATGCCCATGCAGTGAGAACAGGCTCGAATGTAATTCTTATTCTTTCTTAACAGCTCTGATCAAAGACATACTACAAAATGAAATTCATAAAATAATTTGATTATACAAAATTAAATAGAAATAAAAAAAGTAAAATTCTTATAATTTAATTGTTAATGCTGTGATGGATTGGGTGTACCAATGATAGCAGCTCAACCCGTCACCCATCCTCCTGCAACCCTGAATTGGATTAGAGGTTCACAGAAATTAATGGATAGATATTTGTTAACAGCAAAAGCTGCTAGCGATGCGCATCTAAATGATGTTCTGCGTGGCTTTTTGGAAAACACTGTTTTAAAAATGAGTGACTGCTTTGAATTTTGCGGGGTGTTATTTATACGCGAAGGAGTCTGAAGAGTGTGAGATTGATAAGCAGATTGGTTCTGAGTTGTCAGCGGCTCGGTTAGACTGCCAGGGTAAAGAATAAATCCAGTCTCAGGCAAAGCTTTTAGTTTCAGTGTCAATCTGTCAGTCACGAGCTGATCAAAACCAAAGAATGAGATCAAAGGTCTGAGCAGCTGTAATGAGTTTCAAACAGTGTACGGCTTCAGAGCAGACGCCCGAGAAAAAATAGCTTCAATGTGTTCTCATCTCACGGCGTCAAATACCGCCCCGGCATGTGACTGAAGATTGCCCTGTCATTTGTTGGTTCTCTTTAGGCGCTGAAAGCTGCTTGGCTGTGTGTGGTTCAGGTTGAAATGTGATCTTTTATGACATTAAATCTGCTCAGTGGAAAAATAACATGTTTACCCACGGTGCACTGTTGTGCAGGAACAATGCTAAGAAGACGCAAGCAGTAGTGATGTGCGATACCACTGATTTTCTTTCCGATCCGATACCAAGTAATATTCAGGGTGGTATCGACGATACTGATCCGATACCGATACTTTGTACAAAAACTTATTTTATTTATTGTATCTCAAATTATAGCATCATAATGATTCCAGGACAACAGATTATTTGTTCTTATCACTTAATAATGCAGGGTTCATCATATAGAAATAAAAAAAATGAAGTTGTGCTATTTGAACAGCTTGCCTGCCTGCAGCACTAAAGGACTCCGTGAGAGACGTCTGTCTCGCCCTAGCAGCACCTGTCTCTCTCCTCCTCTTCAGTTCACCTCAACATACGCTCGTCATATTCTGTGATATGATTTACTCTGAGGTGTTTGACAAGGTTAGTGATGTTGCCACAACCATACATGCCAACCCTCCCGATTTTTCCGAGAGAATACCGAATTTCAGTGCCCTCCCGAAAATCTCCCGGAGCCACCATTCTCCCGAATTTCGCCCGATTTTCTAAGACAACAAAATTGAAAAATCATATTGCAGAATTCATAGCGTGGCCCAGCCAATTCCAGTTTCCAACAATGGCAGCAGCAACTTAGTTTTAATATTGCTCTTATTTCTCTTTTTGGGTCGCAAAAAAACTTTTAACATATTTTCAGGTGAGAATGTAGCTGTGTAAACTTCAAATATCTGAGCCGACCGACACATCATCTTCAAACCCCCCCCCCCGGTCTTTCGCTACTCGGGTTAAACATCATGTATAAGTCACTTTGATAACTTAAAATTTTTATTGTTTGGCTTTTTCAGTGTTTTATTTGTTCGTGAGTAAATCGGTTTGGCTGAGATTAAAGTTATTAGATTTGATTAAATTAAATTTGACTTTATTAATCCCTCGGAAGGGTTCCTCCGGGGTTTTCACACAGCTGAATAAACGTCAAACAGAAAATGGTTAAACAGAAGTGTGAGACGGTCGAGAGTTTACGTCAGTGCCCGGTTATATTTTAGAGAGCAAGGAGCAGACAGCAGTTTCACTCCACCGAGGGAGCTCGTGACGTACTACCCGGCTTTCTTTAGACCGCGAAGGCCGGGTCCTCAGGTGGAAGCAGCCTCTGAATTTGGACACCCCTGCTGTTTCCGGGCCGGCCAATAATAACGGTGACATTTAACGTATTTTATCCGATAAATAAACCCTGTAAAATGTATTCCCCCCCCAAACGCCCTTTTGAATGTCTCCCTAGTATGGCCACAACACCTCACTCTAGGAGCACTTTTTTTGCCACATGTATTGCAAACCACGTCTCAGCTGTGTGTGGAGGTAAAATACGTCCGCACATGACTTCAATTACGCTCAGCCATTGTTGTGAGTGCGCACGCCAAGGGGCTGCGAGACATTTATACAGCCGTATTTCGCACATGACTATGAAAGGCGGAAGAGGAAGTAGTTCCTTTGAATGTAGACAATCCGAATGTTATAGTTTCTTTCCACTGTGTTCCTGTTAATGATAAACTACAAATTTACTCTAAATTACTAAAATATCGATATTTTAATGTGAGAATCGATTCTAGAACATAAATGATTGGTATCGGAGGAATCAATATTTCAGGATCGATCCGCACATCACTAGCAAGCAGCTTTTACAGAATGGCAGGATTTGGCACCATGGAAACAAGAACGCGCCAATAGTTTTCGTAGGATACTGAAATGGCGTGGAAGTTGAACACCAGCAGAAAATGGCTGACTGGGATGCTACACTAAGCATTTTTCCTTGTAAAATAGGAAAGATGATTTCTAAAGCTCTGAATCCAGAAGTATAAAATTAACTTTCCTACTTTTTTTTTTTTCCTTTCTTCAGCAAGATCAACAACAATCATATAAATTCTAAAATCCCCTATTTTGCTCTAAATCCCCTCATTTTGTTCATTTTTCTGTAAAATTAGGAGGAAATGCAACACAGCATTGTAAAATTAGAGGCTTTTCTCTGCACAGTGTTCAGTTGGTGTGCAAAAACCCTGTTAGTAAGGTAATGCTGTCAGGTGCTTCAGGATTGAGCGGATTCTCAGATGCTTTCCTGCAAAAGTGTTCCAGGCATGTTCAAGGAGAAGAAGAAAAGCCTTCAGGCAGCAAACACCCCAAGGACTACACATCCCAGCAAGAGCTGAGAGATGTGGCTCAGGGGAAGGAAATATTGGCCACTTTGCTTTGCTGGCTGCCACGTTGGACAACTGTGAAAATGTGGAGAAAAGTGGTTGGATGAAGCATTTATTTAAAAAAAAAAAAATCACAATTTTAAAAATAGATGTTCCTTGTGGCTGTGGAGAAGTAGATTCATGGAGTGGTCTGTGGTTTTGTTGGTGGTTCAGAGAAGACAGACATGCTGCATGAATACAGTCAATGCCAGGAAAATTAGTGCGGTTTCCAATCAATACTTTAATGGACAAAAGTGTACTGTCTAAAATTTACAGTTAGAAACCATTCAGCACTCACTAATTATACGCAGTATTCACCTGATGCAATCATTTTAGATGTAAAGCATATAAAGCTCTGTTGCTGGAGGTCTGCTGCTTTCAACTCTGATATATTTTGTAACCTTTGGCTTGAGCGATCTCAGTCACAATGTACGTTCGGAGAGTTTTGTGGCGCCAACTGGCGACATCTCCACTGGGATAAATAAGAACCATATATAATGGCCCACAAAAATAGCATGACATAATTCACTATTGATTTGCTCTCCTGGCTGGCTGATCTTCATTTTGTGACACTGGAGTGCGGGGAACTGTGAGGCATTGGCATCGATCAGACGGAGCCGCCAAGGCAAAATTTCATTTTCGCAGATGTGGCAGCAGTCTTCTGTATTCCATACTGTGACACGTGATGTTGTTTTAGGAGTCAAATATATTGATCTGCTGCTGTGTTTGTTCCTAAAAATATCAGACATGTCTTTCAGCAGCCTCTTTGTACACGTTAATGTGATCTCTCATACAAATAGCAGATTAGAGGTGCGACTGCTTGCATAGTTTGTTTCATATTTATGTGCCTGATCTGGCATGTAATCAGTAATCGCCTGAACAACACATCTTGGAGCAATTTTAACACCTTAGATAGAAATCAGATCTTCTTGCCTTTGGTCTAGAAAGTCATGTGTGTTCTTTTGAGTCTGATTGTACGGCTTGAATCAGTTTTTGTGCCGATGAAGTAAACATTTTATTTTAAACTTTAATACTTTCTTTCTTTTGCTTTAGTCTTCATTTTATACTTAAGTTTTTCCATGTTCAGAAGAATGTGGTATATTTACAGTGTTGGGCTGTACTAATATATAGCAATAAAATTTATATTCCTGGTTACTGAGCTTAGAGACTGTGGTGGAGGTGTGGTCCCTGGCTCAGCTGCAGGGGAGGGGTGGTACAGAGACCTTAAGCGGGCGGTGCCGGGAAGGCAGGTGAGGCCACAGGTGGTGACGATCTGCTTAATAAGACGTCTCTTTTCTTATAGTGAAGCCGGAGACTGGAGCAGGAGATGTGTGTGCCGAGACAAGCTGCGAACAGAGAGGCTCAACCTGTGAAAGTGCTATTAAAAACCCATAATCGTAACAGTGTGTTGGGTCCGTCTTTACAGAGACTAAGCTAAAAACAACCAGAAGAGCTGACTGTGTAAATCAGAGACATCAAACTTAGTCCTTCAGAGCTCAATTCACTCCTTTGAAAATTTTTAATCTAGTCTGTATATAACTTTTAATGTTTTGGTCCCCCTAATTGTAAGCACACCCTGTATATGAAAAATGGATATCAGTTCCACATGTAAAGAGTGAAATCATTTGGCAGCAGTGGATAACTACTGTGTTTGCAAAAAGAATGATCATAAAGAAGTCTACGGCTCCTTTGATCTGTAACCTCAGTAAACACTTGATCGTCTTTTGTTCTCGTTGATTCTTCATCATGTAAACATGATAATGACGTTGCTCATCGACAGGCAAATCTTCTGATTAGCAAAGCAGCACCTCTCCTCAGTCGGATCCTCTCCGTACTCCTGATGCCTTGTTTTAACAAGCTAAGATAGCAATAGCAAAAAAACATCAGCTCAAAGTTTCAAAAATGTAACAGAGCAAAACAGTGTGCGACAGCATGGTTGCCAAATCCATCTTTTATATGCAGTCTGTTGTTGTAGACATCAGCAATATTTACCACAAAAGGCAGGAAAAAGGGAAAGGTGATTTCAAGAGGTTCCTAGACGCTTGTCCAAAAATTCGGGTTATTACCTCAAAATAGTGTTAGGGTTGGTCTGAAAGTTTCTCACTCCAAATGCTAAGAAAGTAACACAAAATCCACAAAAAAATAAATAAAATTTGCAATAATCCCACATTTTGACCAAAAAAAAGAAAAGAGAGAAACAAGAACAAATGTTTAGTGTTGGAAATAAGCTTCGATTGAGAAACAATATTCAGTCCTGAAAGAGTGATGTATTTGCTATGACACATCTCTGTTTTGCAGGAACACAATCTGAGCCATCATATTGATGTTCGAGGTTTTGAAAAAACTGACTACAGCACAATATGAGATTCAGCTCAGATAAAGCGATGGAGCAAAAGGCAGTTTAAATTTTATGAGCAGTCTATTTTAGTGGCAGAAGGCTGCATGGTACATATAATCTATGTAATCAAAGGTCTTTTTTTTTTTTAAATAAAATGTACCACACAGAGTTGTCATGTTCAGGCCTGTGAAACAAACTGTGTAAAACTTTCAGACACACATGCAAGAACAAAATGAAAAGATTCTCTGGTTTGCTTTACACCTGGATGGATGGATGCATTTGGTTTAATAAATGACCCAGGAGTCAGGCTGGTGTGTTGTGAGTTGGCTGTATGGTAGCCAACTTGTATAATTGTAATGAGAACACATTATCATTATTTTGCTTGACTGAATGATATAATGGCTAAACAACTTTAGGACTTCAATTGCGTTTACTCTTTCGATAAAGTTAAAGCAAGTCAACAAATGTCTGTGCCTTCATGTGATTCTTATTTCCCACTGTGGCCTTTAGTGAAACTGAGGTTGACACCCTTGTAAACTGTTACACATTCCCTCAGCTATGAAGTTCACATCTTGTCACTTTCATTCATCAGTTAAAATCTCTTTTTGTTTTATCCTTCAGGGCACTATTTGTGTTATCATGTCAGAGTCTCCAGTGAGTGTGATGGTGTTTTTCTGAGAGAAACACTAGAACAAGTGACAAGAGCAAGTCTGATGGCTGCCATTTGAAACTCTTGCACTTGCGTTCTGTGTGTTACTGGATGGTGATGCACATGCATCAGCTTGCACAAGTGTTTGGAAGTGCACGTTTCCATTCTGTTTCATGACAGATGTCTCGAAACCGAGCAGGGTTTATGTTGCCAAAGTCATGTTGCCACGTTTATCTGCAGTATATGTTTAAGGCTGTTGTGACTGTGGAGCTGTTGCTTTCGGTGCAGTTTGTTTCTCCAAGTTTTAGCAACAAAACATGTTGTATTTGTAGCTTCTCAACCGCTCCGTATGTGCTGATTTTGCAAAATGACGTCTGTCTGCTCCCAAACAACGAACATGTCTGGATGGAAAAGCTTTTGGATGTTTGTTTTTCAAGGATCCGCTTGTATATAGTTTGTACCGTTCAGCTTTGTTTATATAATTAATAGAAAAAATAACTTGATCTGAATCCAGCCATCATAAGCCATCATTTCCAAATCTCGGCTTTCATGAATTGAATATACTTTGAGGTTTTAGAACTAAAAGCTGGCATGCCCCAAAAACAGACCATGTTGGAGTCTTGAGCTGGCAAAGCAGGAGCAAGTAGGGGGAAGAAGCTGGAGTAACTGGTGGAGAGTGGACGGGCACATGAACGGTGTTGTTTTGGTGTGAGACTGGAGCGGGCAGTGAGCTGTGAAGAAGGACGGAGCCAAGTTACAACTAAGAAAATCTTTATAAAAGGGCCAGGAGTTGCTACCACACCGGTGATGCAAACAGTTTGGCAGGAAGTGAGTGAAAGGAATATAAACACTGCAGCTTGATGAGTACTTGATTGAAGCCATGTGCGGCAGTCCTGGTGCCGGTGGAAGAAAGCCACACCCAGGGCTGCACACAAACACTGACCTACCTTCTCAGATTGTGCATCCTTGATTCCTTTCCTCACCTCATCTCCATGTGTGTTAGTCCCTCTCATCAAAGACTCAGTAGTGGAAGAGATGCAAGGAGAGAGGAGTCGAGCTTTAGCACGTTTAACAAAACGAACTGTGCTAGCTTCAGAGACATCATTTTAAAGTGATTCAGGTGAATCTATTAAATATGACGTGCGGCTCATCTACACCATCTACCACTGCGAGTAGCACTGTTCATGTCTGAATATAATTAGGCCTGCCATGAATGAAATTCACAGCGTGGCTAATTGTGACAAGAAGATTGAGCTGTGATAAATTCATGTTCTTAATTTATAAAACACACATATGGCCTCGACACACAAACAGTGAAGGGCACAGTTTGATTACACAGCTGATCATCTTAAATACCTGAAACAGCTCATGAATACATATCTGCAGAGTCCCCCTCTCACCGTGGTTTTTAGATGCAGCTTTTTCCATTTGCAATATGATACAGATGCCTTGCCTTCAAGTATCAGTCAATACTAGTGCTGAACTAGTTCCAGTTTAATGAGTTATGAAATATTGTTAGGAGTTAGGAGATACTCTAACAATGTATCCCTAGTTTGTGTATATTGTGCAAAGGGTGTTATCCTTAAGGATGGCACACTGAGACTGATTTCTGGCTGGACACGGCACGCAATAGGATAGAGAAAAGAAACAAAGCTCATGAACATAGAAAAGGAGAAGAGAGAGAGACAGAGGCAAAAAAAGTAGGGCAGCACTGCAGGCATGGGCTGCATAGCAGTGTACAGCAGTACCTCTTTTACTTTAGATCAATATTTCATGTTATGTTCTTTAATAAAGCAAACAAATAAAAATAGAAATGATCCTGTGAAGTCTCAATAAAAACACATTAAGCCACCTGTTGGGTGAACACCACATGAATAAAACATTTCTGTCCGTGAATGATGGATGGAGCAATATGATTCAAACCAAAGACATTTCTTTGTGTGATTTATTTCTCCCTACAGATGGCCTCCCTGGAACAGCGCCCCTAGCGCTTTCCCCCGTGCTCAGAACAGCACAACCCCTGGCATCCTTGGCGACCCCTACCACGCCGTCGCCAGCACCTGTGGCCTCGCTGACAGTGCCGAGCAGCACGGCGGCCGCAGCCCCAGAGACTACCTCAGCTGCTGGGGGAGACGAGGGGCACTCGAAGCTAGATTCCCCGTCAGAACCCGACCTCCCGGAGCCCGATGCCGAACCCGAAGCGGAGACAGACGCAGAAACGGAGGAGGAGAAAGCTCGCCGTCTTCTCTACTGCTCCCTCTGCAAAGTGGCAGTCAACTCCGCGTCACAGCTGGAGGCTCACAATAGCGGTGAGAGACATGTGCCAAGATTTGCCGCAAACGTGGAGAGTTTGAGTGGATGACAGACCTTTTTTTTCTCCCCCAAACTTGAAACAAAACAACAAAAGTAAGGTTGGCTCTGCTGTACGAATGAGGTGTTTACCTGCTGGTTGTGTTTTTCTCAGTGAACACGGACTCTGCATGATTGTTTCATTCCATGTTGTGAAATTTCCATGACAGCATCTGTGTTGAAATAATTTTTTCAGTGAGTCAGTGCTTTTTGTGGGCAAGGTTGTTATCTGCTGGGTTCCTTCAGTGTTCAAGCGTTTGTTTGTCGTTATTGTAGAGTTATCTCCGCTGTCTTCAGCAATCATTCCGGGGCTTGAAAAAACACAATTCTTCAATTATCCTTCTGTAGTTTCCATAGGAACCTTTTATCAAACTTTAATCAGGTATTGTGAGACATCCTTGCTTTTGAAAACAAAGCAGTCATTGTTTCAAACAAATTTCTCATACTGCATTCACACACAAACACACAGACACAACACAGGGAAATGACAGTACACTGAGTCATCTTTGCTTTCAGTCTGAGGTTGTTCCTCTGCTTCTGCCTGCGATATCTTTGTTTTAAACATTGACTTTTTCATTAAAGTTTCAACAACATAAAACAGTCAAATAAAGATTTCTAAACAGTTTCTCCACCATGAAAACACCGAACACTTACTGAAATACTCATCGGGCAGCTGGATTTCACAAGTGACCACAAAGCTCTACACGAATTCACACAAATCAAGCTTCTTCATTACAGAGTATTTGGTCATCTCATAAACATTCGACCAGCTTTGCAGCCCATTGTTGTCAACAGTATTTTTAAGCAGTTGTAAAAGCTAAAATATTCCGTTTGCTTTTGATTAAGGAAAAGTCCGTCTTTGGGTTCAGTGCTTGAGTTCAATTGGCAGTGACAGTTTTGCATAAACTTGGATCTCCTTCTTTTAGCTCTTCAACCTGTTGGATTACACCACGGAGCTACAAGAGCTGGACCTAAATATATCTGGATTAAACGAATGGCTTTCAAATAGCGGTTGCATCGTTTGCCAGAAGTTTGCCCAAAAATCATTTCAATTTGAAATGTAGTGATTTCCTGCTGAATAATGAACAGCTTAACATGCTAATTTACTGCATAAGTGCCCCATATTAGTGACATCTGTGTTGATGACTTGAGCTTCTGTTTGAGTGAAACTGAAACAAGTTCAGAAGAGTTTTTGGTTGAACCAGTGAACCAGTCTTGGCCCTTGTAGCTAAGTGCTCGGGGAGGTATCGTTCCAGGGAGTGACGTACAACCGGGCCCTTACTCTCTAGCCCTGAGGAGTATTTGGTCAAAAGGTCAACTTTCAGTGCGTTTAATAGGACTGTTCACTTACTTTGATCTGTGACATAAGGATAATATAAAAGTTGACCCCTTTTCCTCAGGTGGCCTCTGTTGAGTCAGATTCATGTACTGACCAAACTGCTTCCTGTTTGAACCTGCAGGTACGAAGCACAAGACGATGCTCGAGGCCAGGAGCGGTGTGGGTTCCATCAAGTCTTTTCCTCGAGCAGGAGTCAAAAGCAAACTGGCTACATCCTCCAAATCATCCACAGGCCTGCAGAACAAAACGTTTTACTGTGAGACATGTGACGTGCACGTCAACTCAGAGACTCAGCTAAAACAGGTGAGAGATATAAACGGAGCCCGAGACACTCGCTCAGTAGTAAACTGGAAAATGGATTTCTGTGTAAAATTGATCACAAGATCTTATTAAACAAACAAAGCCGGATACGGATTAGACTGACATTAAATCAAAATTTTTATAATAATATGGCATTTTACTCATCATGTTCATCGTGCATTATAAATATCAAAGAAAATTAAAAGTCATCAACGTCTTTTTTTTATTATTCAGTGAATCATTTGGCTTTTGAGGGAGCAGTCTCGAAATATTCTAATTTGTGAAAGGATTGATTTTATTTCCATATCTGTCAAACACATTCCCTGCATTTGGAAATGGACATAAAACCCAGTGCATGACATACAATAGCTAAATGAAACTTAGCTTCATATTTTCATTGCTATTATTAAAAAAAGGTCTGTTTGGAGGTTTACCACTTTCTTTAATGCCATTGTGACTTTATTAGATCAGACTGGGGGAGGATATATAATAAGTTAAAGTAAAAACAATATGTTTGATTGAATAAATGTGTATCCAAATGAGTCATTTCACAGTTTAGGGGAAAGGAGGATGGCTAGACTGGAAAACTGACACAAACATTAGAACTTGTAAGTGCAATTTTTCTATGACTGCCTTTCACTAAGGGTACCACAGTGGTATTGTGGTTAGTGTCAGTGGTTTGACTCTCCTCGTCAGTTTGTTGTGCGTAGCTTCCATTTTCTCCTTGTGCCTACAGTGTCATATGGACTGTTGAAGATCTGAAACACAGAATGCAGATAACGCAAACAAAAACCAAACTACTTTCAGCTGAAAAAAGGTCAAAGACACAACAGAAGAGCAGAAAATCCTGGAAGATAAACACAAGAACTCAGATTATAAATAGTAAGCAAGGTAGCATGGAGAAGCATTCGCAGACAGCTCGACAAGGACAAAAGGAAACAAGGCTTTACATACAGTACACAGCAGACTGATTACTCATGAGAAACAGGAGGGAGAGGAAAACAGGTGATCACAATTAACAACAGGATAAAACAGTCAGGGAATCAGGGGAAGACAGAAAGGAAGCAAAAGTGACACAGGACATGAAGGAAAACAGGAACCAACCAAAGCAGACATGAATACCAACTCTAAACAAAGATATACGAGAACGGGAAACAAACACAGTACAAACACATCTCATAAACACAGTATGAGAGGGAGAAACTCTGGGAAAACTGCGACTATAAAATAATTACCATTGGCATCTCAGACTTAAGAAACCGAGATGGTCATTGGGCCTTGACACCATCTGCTACTGCACTGCAGGCTGACGCATGAAGTCTGTGTTACAGTTGGTGCAAATCAATTGGGAGGTCCTGGTTTAGGTGGTTGCCACAGGGCGCATCCTCTCTGCAGTGACCTGACCTCTCCAAAGATCACCAGGCAGCGGAAGAGCTTTTCCTTTGTCCTTCTTAAAACATAGCTTGGGATGACTGACTTTTTATGGTGCTCTGAGCTAGCTGTCCACAGCTAGCTTCTTATCCTCCATGTGACAAACATACCCCAACCAACACAGGCAGCGTTGGTTCAACAAGCAGAATGTGCTTGGCTGTTTCAGGGTGTCTTGGTGTGAAATGCAGTCCTGTCATCTACCAATCTTAAACCTGAATATATTAAATAACAAGTCCTTGTTTGGTTAATTGGTGATCTTTAACTTGGCCGCAGGTGTGAGTGTCTGTTTTTCAGTGCCATCTGAGACTGCAGATGAAGGCAGGAAAGCACAGTACACTACATTATTATTTTAAACATATTACTATAAAACTTGCAGTTACCTGCAGCTGCTAGGAGAGCAAATTCATCCTCGCCTCGAGATATGAACCTGCCGCTTATGGATGTTTCTTTCAGTTGAGGATTATTTTATTATTATTCTGTGATGTTTGAATGTCTGAATCTGAAAAATGGTATTTTGTTCCTCTTTGAAAACGAACTTATATAAGGTCACGTACGAGTCAGACTGGATTTTAAGAGCAACTAGTAATGAGTTTTGCCTTTATTCCTGTTGGATATCTGTCTGAGGTCTTTATGAATGCAGAAATCCTTAAAAATTTTTATAAAAAAAGCTGGTTAAAGTGTGCGGTCAAGGAGTTGCCTGTTTTAATTTTAGATTAAGTGAGGTACGATAAGAGGTGACAAAGATGCAACTGTGACTGAAATAGCTTCGTGTGTATCTTTATAGCTCCTGCGGGACGCTGTGCAAATCTTCTTTTCTTGTAGTGCTGATCATTCTGTCATGTGGGGAACGTCTTCTACAGTAGCTGAAGACCACTCTGTTTAGTCTGAGCTAACCTCGAGTTCTCTCCCTGAAGACAGACGGGATTTGTATGAATTTTTCATGCGAGGACTTTTGCTGAGTACTTCTGAACAGCAGCAATTCTCTGTGAAAAGAATCCAGCATGAAACATTTTAGTTAGAGCTGAAAGCAGAAGAAAAGTATGATTGTTAAGCCCACTGCAAGGACTTGTGAAATTTAGACACAGCCAGAAATTTTCCTTTTGTTGTCAGCATGTACCCACTCTGAATTTGCTGGCTTTAGGTCAGACTGTAATTCTCTGTCTTCTGTTTTATTGGTTTATTCAGATCTGGCCCGATGCTCCAAGGGTTTCAAAATGAATTGTATTTAACAATGGGATATACTGTGGCATTTAGTAAAAAGCTCTGCAGTGTAACTTGCAGCGATAGAAGTGCAGACATTTTCACCACAGGTGTGAAAACCATAAAGCTGTAAGATCTTTTGCCATGAGTCAAGAGGTATGTTTTTGGTTATTGTACCTCCTTTTCTGTTCCCGGAGTGATGCCTCCCAATCTATTTTCATTTGACTGTTTCTGTACAAGTACAAACCATGTTCACATTAACAGATTGGTGCACACATTCAAAACACTTTACCACATTTGCACATTTTATTGCTGCGGTACTGCAGTTTTAGGGTAAGAGGCTGTCTCAGACAGATTGTTATGAAACTGAATGTGGATATTTTTCAGTAGAGCATGAAGAGGACTCCCTGCTCTGTGTGTTGGAGGTGGTTTAATGATTAAGTCAGAAAAACAAATGACTTAATAGTCATTTTAATATTGGAATAACCGCAGTAAAAGGACAACATTAAAGTGTGACTCGTTTTGAATCTGTCTCTCATTTCCAGCACATCAGCAGCCGGCGTCATAAAGACCGAGCAGCAGGTAAACCAGCCAAACCGAAATATAGCCCCTACAGCAAACCACAGAAAGGCCAGACCAAGCAGCCGGTGAGTCACTGCACACCTCTGTTATCTTATCAGCAACACGGGTCCAGACTGCTGCATTACAAAGCAGGATTTAGCCAGATTTAGCCCTGGGTTTTTTAGCAGAGATACACCAACTTCAATTTTCTGGGCCGATCCTAAATTTAGGAAATATAACTTACAGCGTACACCTTTCTTTTCTTTGTGGGAATTTCTAATTTATATTCACAGTAAAACACTAATCATGTGATAACATATCAGTTTTTCTCCATTTGTGCTCCAGGTTAGAGGAACTTTTATCATTTTTACTCAAACAAATCTCGGTATAAACTGATTCTGGTTAATAGTCAGAGCAGAAAAGAAGTAACTGCAACTAACTGATCTAACATGCTTTACATGTTTGTCTCATAATGCTACTCTGTGGTGGTGTTATTGACTGATAAGAGTTACAGCTGATAAATGGTGAATAACACTTACTGTACCTGAAATTACTGGAATACAAATAAAGGAAGTCTTCTACAAGCAGACGCAGGTCGAGCTGTAGAAACTGAATGTTTCTGCCTTGACGTTAACAGACTATTATGTATTACATGTGTTTTATGGAATATCTGTGTGCCATTCATTTTTTTTGTATCGATTTAGGTGTTTACACGGCACATTACTACCAAGCGTAACAATGGCAGGTTGCAGCAATCAAAGCTCAGCTTATAGACCGATACATGTGACCCTGACCAACCGAGCTTTGTGTTAACAACCCAGTTTGAGATTGTGGTTACCACAACGGCGGTTATCAGCTTGCTTTGTTAATCCACCTTAAAAAAAGTTGTGCTTGTCGTGTCATTTCAGTCTCTGTAAAAATGGACTGAAGTGTTGCTTGCTTTGGACATAGAGGAAAAAGTGATGCAGATCTTTAAATATATATATATATATATATATATATATATCTATATATATATCTATATATATATCTATATATATATCTATATATATATATATATATATATATATATATATATATATCTATATATATATCTATCTATATATATATATATATATATATCTATATATATATATATATATATATATATATATCTATATATATATATATATATATATATATATATATATATATCCATCCGCTTTGTCCGGGGGCGGGTCGCGGGGGCAGCAGCCTAAGCAAAGAGGCCCAGACCTCCCTCTCCCCAGCCACCTCCTCCAGCTTATCCGGGGGAATACCAAGGCGTTCCCAGGCCAGCCGAGAGATATAATCTCTCCAGCGTGTCCTGGGTCTGCCCCGGGGCCTCCTCCCGGTGGGACATGCCTGGAACACCTCACCCAGGAGGCGCCCAGGGGGCATCCTTGTCAGATGCCCGAACCACCTCAGCTGGCTCCTTTCGATGTGGAGCAGCAGCTGCTCTACTCTGAGCCCCTCCCGGATGGCCGAACTTCTCACCCTATCTCTAAGGGAGAGGCCAGCCACCCTTCGGAGGAAGCTCATTTCTGCCGCTTGTATCCGCGATCTTGTTCTTTCGGTCACTACCCACAGCTCGTGGCCATAGGTGAGGGTAGGGACGTAGATCGACCGGTAAATTGAGAGCTTCGCTTTTGCACTCAGCTCCCTCTTCACCACGACGGACCGGTGCAGCGTCCGCATTACTGCAGCTGCAGCCCCAATCCGTCTGTCGATCTCCGGCTCCCTATATATATATATATATATATATATGGGGTGCAACGATACACAAAATTCACGGTTCGGTTCGATACTTTGGTGTCACGGTTCAATATTTTTTTGATACAAAAAAAATGTTCATGCCTTTTTAATTTGTCATTTATTCTACATATATTATTATAAATATATATTTTAACTCAAAAGTACAGTTTTTAAATTTAATGTTGCTGAAACAACAAAGTAATAAAAAAATAAATCTAGCTGATCGAGGAATCACTCATCTTTGGAAAAGAGAGTTTATTACAGAGAAATGGCTCTTTCCAAAATAAAAGCTATACTATACGCTTCTTCTGGGGTATATTCTCAGCAGCATATTAAACATATCAGGTCCCCATAAGGAGAATCATGTGCTAACGGCTGTCTAAATGACTCGGGTAAAGTTAGTAGCATGCGTGCTTGTTGTTTTTGTCTGCTTCCACTTGTCTTTGCACTAGGATGATGTCAGCTTAAATGTGCAGTCATATTCGTTGTGTTCCCACTAGTGCTGTCAGCGTTAATCTCGTTGAAATGACGTCAACGCCACAACACGGCAAATCTCCGTTAACGCCCTGTGCGGGGCTGGACGGCCAACACCTTAACGAGCTAACTGCGCTAACACACTAGTTCCCACCCATGTAATTGAGCATTAACTTAACTTCTGTCTCGCTAGCTTGCCCTGCGCTCAGTGAATCTGCGTTCGACTACTCCGCCTAGGCTGCACTGTCGAGCGCAGATCCACTGAGCGCTTAACACAGACAGCATCGTCAGAAGGAAGAGCGCATGGCAAGCCAGCGAGACAGAAGTTAAGCTCTCCTTGCAAAATGACAAATTGAACCTCCCCCACCC